>NW_027478791.1:300000-541103 GCF_051014685.1 Ptiloglossa arizonensis
CAGTTCTGATGCTCGAAACGAATAGCTGGAACGGCCTAGGGGAAAACTACACATACCGTTGTAATCGGGCGAGTTTCTACTTTCAGATGCAACAGAAATTTTGCGGATTGGTCGATCCGTTCGCGAGATGCGGCAGTTTGGAAGTAAGAAACGCTTGAGAAACTCAAAATTTTCGCAGTTCTGAAGCTCGAAACGAATGACTAGAACGGCCTAGGGGAGAAGTACGCATACCGTTGTAATCGGGCGATTGTCTACTTTCAGATGCAACAGAAATTTTGCGGATCGGTCAATCCGTTCGCGAGATATGGCAGTTTGGATGTAAGAAACGCTAGAGAAACTCGAAATTTTCGCAGTTCTGATGCTCGAAACGAATAACTGGAACGGCCTAGGGGAAAACTACACATACCGTTGTAATCGGGCGAGTCTCTACTTTCAGATGCAACAGAAATTTTGCGGATTGGTCAATCCGTTCGCGAGATATGGCAGTTTGGAGGTAAGAAACGCTTGAGAAACTCAAAATTTTCGCAGTTCTGATGCTCGAAACGAATAACTAGAACCGCCTAGGGGAAAAGTGCGCATACCGTTGTAATCGGGCGAGTGTCTACTTTCAGATGCAACAGAAATTTTGCGGATCGGTCAATCCGTTCGCGAGATATGGCAGTTTGGAGATAAGAAACGCTTTAGAAACTCAAAATTTTCGCAGTTCTGATGCTCGAAACGAATAACTGGAATGGCCTAGGGGAGAAGTGGGCATACCGTTGTAATCGGGCGAGTTTCTACTTTCAGATGCAACAGAAATTTTGCGGATTGGTCGATCCGTTCGCGAGATGCGGCTGTTTGGAAGTAAGAAACGCTTGAGAAACTCAAAATTTTCGCAGTTCTGATGCTCGAAACGAATAACTAGAACGGCCTAGGGGAAAACTACGCCTACCGTTGTAATCGGGCGAGTTTCTACTTTCAGATGCAACAGAAATTTTGCGGATTGGTCAATCCGTTCGCGAGATATGGCAGTTTGGAGGTAAGAAACGCTTGAGAAACTCAAAATTTTCGCAGTTCTGATGCCCGAAACGAATAACTAGAACCGCCTAGGGGAAAAGTGCGCATACCGTTGTAATCGGGCGAGTTTCTACTTTCAGATGCAACAGAAATTTTGCGGATTGATCAATCCGTTCGCAAGATATGGCAGTTTGGAGATGAGAAACGCTTGAGAAACTCAAAATTTTCGCAGTTCTGATGCTCGAAACGAATGACTAGAACGGCCTTGGGGAAAACTACACATACCGTTGTAATCGGGCGAGTTTCTACTTTCAGATGCAACAGAAATTTTGCGGATCGGACAATCCGTTCGCGAGATATGGCAGTTTGAATGTAAGAAACGCTTGAGAAACTCAAAATTTTCGCAGTTCTGATGCCCGAAACGAATAACTAGAACCGCCTAGGGGAAAAGTGCGCATACCGTTGTAATCGGGCGAGTTTCTACTTTCAGGTGCAACAGAAATTTTGCGGATTGATCAATCCGTTCGCGAGATATGGCAGTTTGGATGTAAGAAACGCTAGAGAAACTCGAAGTTTTCGCAGTTCTGATGCTCGAAACGAATAACTGGAACGGCCTTGGGGAAAACTACACATACCGTTGTAATCGGGCGAGTTTCTACTTTCAGATGCAACAGAAATTTTGCGGATTGGTCAATCCGTTCACGAGATATGGCCGATTGGATGTAAGAAACGCTTGAGAAACTCAAAATTTTCGCAGTTCTGATGCTCGAAACGAATAACTAGAACGGCCTAGGGGAAAAGTGCCATACCGTTGTAATCGGGCGAGTGTCTACTTTCAGATGCAACAGAAATTTTGCGGATCCGTCGATCCGTTCGCGAGATATGGCAGTTTGGATGTAAGAAACGCTTGAGAAACTCAAAATTTTCGCAGTTCTGAAGCTCGAAACGAATGACTAGAACGGCCTAGGGGAGAAGTACGCATACCGTTGTAATCGGGCGAGTGTCTACTTTCAGATGCAACAGAAATTTTGCGGATCGGTCAATCCGTTCGCGAGATATGGCAGTTTGGATGTAAGAAACGCTAGAGAAACTCGGAATTTTCGCAGTTCTGATGCTCGAAACGAATAACTGGAACGGCCTAGGGGAAAAGTGCGCATACCGTTGTAATCGGGCGAGTTTCTACTTTCAGATGCAACAGAAATTTTGCGGATTGGTCGATCCGTTCGCGAGATGCGGCTGTTTGGAAGTAAGAAACGCTTGAGAAACTCAAAATTTTCGCAGTTCTGATGCTCGAAACGAATAACCAGAACGGCGTAGGGGAAAACTACGCCTACCGTTGTAATCGGGCGAGTTTCTACTTTCAGATGCAACAGAAATTTTGCGGATTGGTCAATCCGTTCGCGAGATATGGCAGTTTGGAGGTAAGAAACGCTTGAGAAACTCAAAATTTTCGCAGTTCTGATGCCCGAAACGAATAACTAGAACCGCCTAGGGGAAAAGTGCGCATACCGTTGTAATCGGGCGAGTTTCTACTTTCAGATGCAACAGAAATTTTGCGGATTGATCAATCCGTTCGCAAGATATGGCAGTTTGGAGATGAGAAACGCTTGAGAAACTCAAAATTTTCGCAGATCTGATGCACGAAACGAATAACTAGAACCGCCTAGGGGAAAAGTGCGCATACCGTTGTAATCGGGCGAGTTTCTACTTTCAGATGCAACAGAAATTTTTCGGATTGATCAATCCGTTCGCGAGATATGGCAGTTTGAAGGTAAGAAACGCTTGAGAAACTCAAAATTTGCGCAGTTCTGATGCTTGAAACGAATAACTAGAACGGCCTAGGGGAAAAGTGGGCATACCGTTGTAATCGGGCGAATGTCTACTTTCAGATGCAACAGAAATTTTGCGGATCGGTCAATCCGTTCGCGAGATATGGCAGTTTGGATGCAAGAAACGCTTGAGAAACACGAAATTTTCGCAGTTCTGATGCTCGAAACGAATAACTGGAACGGCCTTGGGGAAAACTACACATACCGATGTAATCGGGCAAGTTTCTACTTTCAGATGCAACAGAAATTTTGCGGATTGGTCGATCCGTTCGCGAGATATGGCAGTTTGGAAATAAGAAACGCTTGAGAAACTCAAAATTTTCGCAGTTCTGATGCTAGAAACGAGTAACTAGAACGGCGTAGGGGAAAAGTGCGCATAGCGTTGTAATCGGTCGAGATTCTACTTTCAGATGCAACAGAAATTTTGCGGATCGGTCAATCCGTTCGCGAGATATGGCAGTTTGAAGGTAAGAAACGCTTGAGAAACTCAAAATTTGCGCAGTTCTGATGCTTGAAACGAATAACTAGAACGGCCTAGGGGAAAAGTGGGCATACCGTTGTAATCGGGCGAATGTCTACTTTCAGATGGAACAGAAATTTTGCGGATCGGTCAATCCGTTCGCGAGATATGGCAGTTTGAAGGTAAGAAACGCTTGAGAAACTCAAAATTTGCGCAGTTCTGATGCTTGAAACGAATAACTAGAACGGCCTAAGGGAAAACTACACATACCGTTGTAATCGGGCGAGTCTCTACTTTAAGATGCAACAGAAATTTTGCGGATTGGTCAATCCGTTCGCGAGATATGGCAGTTTGTATGTAAGAAACGCTTGAGAAACTCAAAATTTTCGCAGTTCTGATGCTCGAAACGAATAGCTGGAACGGCCTAGGGGAAAACTACACATACCGTTGTAATCGGGCGAGTTTCTACTTTCAGATGCAACAGAAATTTTGCGGATTGGTCGATCCGTTCGCGAGATGCGGCAGTTTGGAAGTAAGAAACGCTTGAGAAACTCAAAATTTTCGCAGTTCTGAAGCTCGAAACGAATGACTAGAACGGCCTAGGGGAGAAGTACGCATACCGTTGTAATCGGGCGATTGTCTACTTTCAGATGCAACAGAAATTTTGCGGATCGGTCAATCCGTTCGCGAGATATGGCAGTTTGGATGTAAGAAACGCTAGAGAAACTCGAAATTTTCGCAGTTCTGATGCTCGAAACGAATAACTGGAACGGCCTAGGGGAAAACTACACATACCGTTGTAATCGGGCGAGTCTCTACTTTCAGATGCAACAGAAATTTTGCGGATTGGTCAATCCGTTCGCGAGATATGGCAGTTTGGAGGTAAGAAACGCTTGAGAAACTCAAAATTTTCGCAGTTCTGATGCTCGAAACGAATAACTAGAACCGCCTAGGGGAAAAGTGCGCATACCGTTGTAATCGGGCGAGTGTCTACTTTCAGATGCAACAGAAATTTTGCGGATCGGTCAATCCGTTCGCGAGATATGGCAGTTTGGAGATAAGAAACGCTTTAGAAACTCAAAATTTTCGCAGTTCTGATGCTCGAAACGAATAACTGGAATGGCCTAGGGGAAAAGTGGGCATACCGTTGTAATCGGGCGAGTTTCTACTTTCAGATGCAACAGAAATTTTGCGGATTGGTCGATCCGTTCGCGAGATGCGGCTGTTTGGAAGTAAGAAACGCTTGAGAAACTCAAAATTTTCGCAGTTCTGATGCTCGAAACGAATAACTAGAACGGCCTAGGGGAAAACTACGCCTACCGTTGTAATCGGGCGAGTTTCTACTTTCAGATGCAACAGAAATTTTGCGGATTGGTCAATCCGTTCGCGAGATATGGCAGTTTGGAGGTAAGAAACGCTTGAGAAACTCAAAATTTTCGCAGTTCTGATGCCCGAAACGAATAACTAGAACCGCCTAGGGGAAAAGTGCGCATACCGTTGTAATCGGGCGAGTTTCTACTTTCAGATGCAACAGAAATTTTGCGGATTGATCAATCCGTTCGCAAGATATGGCAGTTTGGAGATGAGAAACGCTTGAGAAACTCAAAATTTTCGCAGTTCTGATGCTCGAAACGAATGACTAGAACGGCCTTGGGGAAAACTACACATACCGTTGTAATCGGGCGAGTTTCTACTTTCAGATGCAACAGAAATTTTGCGGATCGGACAATCCGTTCGCGAGATATGGCAGTTTGAATGTAAGAAACGCTTGAGAAACTCAAAATTTTCGCAGTTCTGATGCCCGAAACGAATAACTAGAACCGCCTAGGGGAAAAGTGCGCATACCGTTGTAATCGGGCGAGTTTCTACTTTCAGGTGCAACAGAAATTTTGCGGATTGATCAATCCGTTCGCGAGATATGGCAGTTTGGATGTAAGAAACGCTAGAGAAACTCGAAGTTTTCGCAGTTCTGATGCTCGAAACGAATAACTGGAACGGCCTTGGGGAAAACTACACATACCGTTGTAATCGGGCGAGTTTCTACTTTCAGATGCAACAGAAATTTTGCGGATTGGTCAATCCGTTCACGAGATATGGCCGATTGGATGTAAGAAACGCTTGAGAAACTCAAAATTTTCGCAGTTCTGATGCTCGAAACGAATAACTAGAACGGCCTAGGGGAAAAGTGCCATACCGTTGTAATCGGGCGAGTTTCTACTTTCAGAAGCAACAGCAATTTTGCGGATTGGTCAATCCGTTCGCGAGATATGGCAGTTTGGAGGTAAGAAACGCTTGAGAAACTCAAAATTTTCGCAGTTCTGATGCTCGAAACGAATGACTAGAACGGCCTAGGGGAGAAGTACGTATACCGTTGTAATCGGGCGAGTGTCTACTTTCAGATGCAACAGAAATTTTGCGGATCCGTCGATCCGTTCGCGAGATATGGCAGTTTGGATGTAAGAAACGCTTGAGAAACTCAAAATTTTCGCAGTTCTGAAGCTCGAAACGAATGACTAGAACGGCCTAGGGGAGAAGTACGCATACCGTTGTAATCGGGCGAGTGTCTACTTTCAGATGCAACAGAAATTTTGCGGATCGGTCAATCCGTTCGCGAGATATGGCAGTTTGGATGTAAGAAACGCTAGAGAAACTCGGAATTTTCGCAGTTCTGATGCTCGAAACGAATAACTGGAACGGCCTAGGGGAAAAGTGCGCATACCGTTGTAATCGGGCGAGTTTCTACTTTCAGATGCAACAGAAATTTTGCGGATTGGTCGATCCGTTCGCGAGATGCGGCTGTTTGGAAGTAAGAAACGCTTGAGAAACTCAAAATTTTCGCAGTTCTGATGCTCGAAACGAATAACCAGAACGGCGTAGGGGAAAACTACGCCTACCGTTGTAATCGGGCGAGTTTCTACTTTCAGATGCAACAGAAATTTTGCGGATTGGTCAATCCGTTCGCGAGATATGGCAGTTTGGAGGTAAAAACGCTTGAGAAACTCAAAATTTTCGCAGTTCTGATGCCCGGAACGAATAACTAGAACCGCCTAGGGGAAAAGTGCGCATACCGTTGTAATCGGGCGAGTTTCTACTTTCAGATGCAACAGAAATTTTGCGGATTGATCAATCCGTTCGCAAGATATGGCAGTTTGGAGATGAGAAACGCTTGAGAAACTCAAAATTTTCGCAGATCTGATGCACGAAACGAATAACTAGAACCGCCTAGGGGAAAAGTGCGCATACCGTTGTAATCGGGCGAGTTTCTACTTTCAGATGCAACAGAAATTTTTCGGATTGATCAATACGTTCGCGAGATATGGCAGTTTGAAGGTAAGAAACGCTTGAGAAACTCAAAATTTGCGCAGTTCTGATGCTTGAAACGAATAACTAGAACGGCCTAGGGGAAAAGTGGGCATACCGTTGTAATCGGGCGAATGTCTACTTTCAGATGCAACAGAAATTTTGCGGATCGGTCAATCCGTTCGCGAGATATGGCAGTTTGGATGCAAGAAACGCTTGAGAAACTCGAAATTTTCGCAGTTCTGATGCTCGAAACGAATAACTGGAACGGCCTAGGGGAAAACTACACATACCGTTGTAATCGGGCGAGTCTCTACTTTCAGATGCAACAGAAATTTTGCGGATTGGTCAATCCGTTCGCGAGATATGGCAGTTTGGATGTAAGAAACGCTTGAGAAACTCAAAATTTTCGCAGTTCTGATGCTCGAAACGAATAGCTGGAACGGCCTAGGGGAAAACTACACATACCGTTGTAATCGGGCGAGTTTCTACTTTCAGATGCAACAGAAATTTTGCGGATTGGTAGATCCGATCGCGAGATGCGGCAGTTTGGAAGTAAGAAACGCTTGAGAAACTCAAAATTTTCGCAGTTCTGATGCTCGAAACGAATAACTAGAACGGCCTAGGGGAAAACTACACCTACCGTTGTAATCGGGCGAGTTTCTACTTTCAGATGCAACAGAAATTTTGCGGATTGGTCAATCCGTTCGCGAGATATGGCAGTTTGGAGGTAAGAAACGCTTGAGAAACTCAAAAGTTTCGCAGTTCTGATGCTCGAAACGAATAACTAGAACCGCCTAGGGGAAAAGTGCGCATACCGTTGTAATCGGGCGAGTTTCTACTTTCAGATGCAACAGAAATTTTGCGGATTGGTCGATCCGTTCGCGAGATGCGGCTGTTTGGAAGTAAGAAACGCTTGAGAAACTCAAAATTTTCGCAGTTCTGATGCTCGAAACGAATAACCAGAACGGCGTAGGGGAAAAGTGCCATACCGTTGTAATCGGGCGAGTTTCTACTTTCAGAAGCAACAGCAATTTTGCGGATTGGTCAATCCGTTCGCGAGATATGGCAGTTTGGAGGTAAGAAACGCTTGAGAAACTCAAAATTTTCGCAGTTCTGATGCTCGAAACGAATGACTAGAACGGCCTAGGGGAGAAGTACGCATACCGTTGTAATCGGGCGAGTGTCTACTTTCAGATGCAACAGAAATTTTGCGGATCGGTCAATCCGTTCGCGAGATATGGCAGTTTGGATGTAAGAAACGCTAGAGAAACTCGGAATTTTCGCAGTTCTGATGCTCGAAACGAATAACTGGAACGGCCTAGGGGAAAAGTGCGCATACCGTTGTAATCGGGCGAGTTTCTACTTTCAGATGCAACAGAAATTTTGCGGATTGGTCGATCCGTTCGCGAGATGCGGCTGTTTGGAAGTAAGAAACGCTTGAGAAACTCAAAATTTTCGCAGTTCTGATGCTCGAAACGAATAACCAGAACGGCGTAGGGGAAAACTACGCCTACCGTTGTAATCGGGCGAGTTTCTACTTTCAGATGCAACAGAAATTTTGCGGATTGGTCAATCCGTTCGCGAGATATGGCAGTTTGGAGGTAAGAAACGCTTGAGAAACTCAAAATTTTCGCAGTTCTGATGCCCGAAACGAATAACTAGAACCGCCTAGGGGAAAAGTGCGCATACCGTTGTAATCGGGCGAGTTTCTACTTTCAGATGCAACAGAAATTTTGCGGATTGATCAATCCGTTCGCAAGATATGGCAGTTTGGAGATGAGAAACGCTTGAGAAACTCAAAATTTTCGCAGATCTGATGCACGAAACGAATAACTAGAACCGCCTAGGGGAAAAGTGCGCATACCGTTGTAATCGGGCGAGTTTCTACTTTCAGATGCAACAGAAATTTTTCGGATTGATCAATCCGTTCGCGAGATATGGCAGTTTGAAGGTAAGAAACGCTTGAGAAACTCAAAATTTGCGCAGTTCTGATGCTTGAAACGAATAACTAGAACGGCCTAGGGGAAAAGTGGGCATACCGTTGTAATCGGGCGAATGTCTACTTTCAGATGCAACAGAAATTTTGCGGATCGGTCAATCCGTTCGCGAGATATGGCAGTTTGGATGCAAGAAACGCTTGAGAAACTCGAAATTTTCGCAGTTCTGATGCTCGAAACGAATAACTGGAACGGCCTAGGGGAAAACTACACATACCGTTGTAATCGGGCGAGTCTCTACTTTCAGATGCAACAGAAATTTTGCGGATTGGTCAATCCGTTCGCGAGATATGGCAGTTTGGATGTAAGAAACGCTTGAGAAACTCAAAATTTTCGCAGTTCTGATGCTCGAAACGAATAGCTGGAACGGCCTAGGGGAAAACTACACATACCGTTGTAATCGGGCGAGTTTCTACTTTCAGATGCAACAGAAATTTTGCGGATTGGTAGATCCGATCGCGAGATGCGGCAGTTTGGAAGTAAGAAACGCTTGAGAAACTCAAAATTTTCGCAGTTCTGATGCTCGAAACGAATAACTAGAACGGCCTAGGGGAAAACTACACCTACCGTTGTAATCGGGCGAGTTTCTACTTTCAGATGCAACAGAAATTTTGCGGATTGGTCAATCCGTTCGCGAGATATGGCAGTTTGGAGGTAAGAAACGCTTGAGAAACTCAAAATTTTCGCAGTTCTGATGCTCGAAACGAATAACTAGAACCGCCTAGGGGAAAAGTGCGCATACCGTTGTAATCGGGCGAGTTTCTACTTTCAGATGCAACAGAAATTTTTCGGATTGATCAATCCGTTCGCGAGATATGGCAGTTTGGAGATAAGGAACACTTGAGAAACTCAAAATTTTCGCAGTTCTGATGCTCGAAACGAATGACTAGAACGGCCTAGGGGAGAAGCACGTATACCGTTGTAATCGGGCGAATGTCTACTTTCAGATGCAACAGAAATTTTGCGGATCGGTCAATCCGTTCGCGAGATATGGCAGTTTGGATGCAAGAAACGCTTGAGAAACACGAAATTTTCGCAGTTCTGATGCTCGAAACGAATAACTGGAACGGCCTTGGGGAAAACTACACATACCGTTGTAATCGGGCGAGTTTCTACTTTCAGATGCAACAGAAATTTTGCGGATTGGTCGATCCGTTCGCGAGATATGGCAGTTTGGAAATAAGAAACGCTTGAGAAACTCAAAATTTTCGCAGTTCTGATGCTAGAAACGAGTAACTAGAACGGCGTAGGGGAAAAGTGCGCATAGCGTTGTAATCGGTCGAGATTCTACTTTCAGATGCAACAGAAATTTTGCGGATCGGTCAATCCGTTCGCGAGATATGGCAGTTTGAAGGTAAGAAACGCTTGAGAAACTCAAAATTTGCGCAGTTCTGATGCTTGAAACGAATAACTAGAACGGCCTAGGGGAAAAGTGGGCATACCGTTGTAATCGGGCGAATGTCTACTTTCAGATGCAACAGAAATTTTGCGGATCGGTCAATCCGTTCGCGAGATATGGCAGTTTGGATGCAAGAAACGCTTGAGAAACTCGAAATTTTCGCAGTTCTGATGCTCGAAACGAATAACTGGAACGGCCTAGGGGAAAACTACACATACCGTTGTAATCGGGCGAGTCTCTACTTTAAGATGCAACAGAAATTTTGCGGATTGGTCAATCCGTTCGCGAGATATGGCAGTTTGTATGTAAGAAACGCTTGAGAAACTCAAAATTTTCGCAGTTCTGATGCTCGAAACGAATAGCTGGAACGGCCTAGGGGAAAACTACACATACCGTTGTAATCGGGCGAGTTTCTACTTTCAGATGCAACAGAAATTTTGCGGATTGGTCGATCCGTTCGCGAGATGCGGCAGTTTGGAAGTAAGAAACGCTTGAGAAACTCAAAATTTTCGCAGTTCTGAAGCTCGAAACGAATGACTAGAACGGCCTAGGGGAGAAGTACGCATACCGTTGTAATCGGGCGATTGTCTACTTTCAGATGCAACAGAAATTTTGCGGATCGGTCAATCCGTTCGCGAGATATGGCAGTTTGGATGTAAGAAACGCTAGAGAAACTCGAAATTTTCGCAGTTCTGATGCTCGAAACGAATAACTGGAACGGCCTAGGGGAAAACTACACATACCGTTGTAATCGGGCGAGTCTCTACTTTCAGATGCAACAGAAATTTTGCGGATTGGTCAATCCGTTCGCGAGATATGGCAGTTTGGAGGTAAGAAACGCTTGAGAAACTCAAAATTTTCGCAGTTCTGATGCTCGAAACGAATAACTAGAACCGCCTAGGGGAAAAGTGCGCATACCGTTGTAATCGGGCGAGTGTCTACTTTCAGATGCAACAGAAATTTTGCGGATCGGTCAATCCGTTCGCGAGATATGGCAGTTTGGAGATAAGAAACGCTTTAGAAACTCAAAATTTTCGCAGTTCTGATGCTCGAAACGAATAACTAGAACGGCCTAGGGGAAAACTACGCCTACCGTTGTAATCGGGCGAGTTTCTACTTTCAGATGCAACAGAAATTTTGCGGATTGGTCAATCCGTTCGCGAGGTATGGCAGTTTGGAGGTAAGAAACGCTTGAGAAACTCAAAATTTTCGCAGTTCTGATGCCCGAAACGAATAACTAGAACCGCCTAGGGGAAAAGTGCGCATACCGTTGTAATCGGGCGAGTTTCTACTTTCAGATGCAACAGAAATTTTGCGGATTGATCAATCCGTTCGCAAGATATGGCAGTTTGGAGATGAGAAACGCTTGAGAAACTCAAAATTTTCGCAGTTCTGATGCTCGAAACGAATGACTAGAACGGCCTTGGGGAAAACTACACATACCGTTGTAATCGGGCGAGTTTCTACTTTCAGATGCAACAGAAATTTTGCGGATCGGACAATCCGTTCGCGAGATATGGCAGTTTGAATGTAAGAAACGCTTGAGAAACTCAAAATTTTCGCAGTTCTGATGCCCGAAACGAATAACTAGAACCGCCTAGGGGAAAAGTGCGCATACCGTTGTAATCGGGCGAGTTTCTACTTTCAGGTGCAACAGAAATTTTGCGGATTGATCAATCCGTTCGCGAGATATGGCAGTTTGGATGTAAGAAACGCTAGAGAAACTCGAAGTTTTCGCAGTTCTGATGCTCGAAACGAATAACTGGAACGGCCTTGGGGAAAACTACACATACCGTTGTAATCGGGCGAGTTTCTACTTTCAGATGCAACAGAAATTTTGCGGATTGGTCAATCCGTTCACGAGATATGGCCGATTGGATGTAAGAAACGCTTGAGAAACTCAAAATTTTCGCAGTTCTGATGCTCGAAACGAATAACTAGAACGGCCTAGGGGAAAAGTGCCATACCGTTGTAATCGGGCGAGTTTCTACTTTCAGAAGCAACAGCAATTTTGCGGATTGGTCAATCCGTTCGCGAGATATGGCAGTTTGGAGGTAAGAAACGCTTGAGAAACTCAAAATTTTCGCAGTTCTGATGCTCGAAACGAATGACTAGAACGGCCTAGGGGAGAAGTACGTATACCGTTGTAATCGGGCGAGTGTCTACTTTCAGATGCAACAGAAATTTTGCGGATCCGTCGATCCGTTCGCGAGATATGGCAGTTTGGATGTAAGAAACGCTTGAGAAACTCAAAATTTTCGCAGTTCTGAAGCTCGAAACGAATGACTAGAACGGCCTAGGGGAGAAGTACGCATACCGTTGTAATCGGGCGAGTGTCTACTTTCAGATGCAACAGAAATTTTGCGGATCGGTCAATCCGTTCGCGAGATATGGCAGTTTGGATGTAAGAAACGCTAGAGAAACTCGGAATTTTCGCAGTTCTGATGCTCGAAACGAATAACTGGAACGGCCTAGGGGAAAAGTGCGCATACCGTTGTAATCGGGCGAGTTTCTACTTTCAGATGCAACAGAAATTTTGCGGATTGGTCGATCCGTTCGCGAGATGCGGCTGTTTGGAAGTAAGAAACGCTTGAGAAACTCAAAATTTTCGCAGTTCTGATGCTCGAAACGAATAACCAGAACGGCGTAGGGGAAAACTACGCCTACCGTTGTAATCGGGCGAGTTTCTACTTTCAGATGCAACAGAAATTTTGCGGATTGGTCAATCCGTTCGCGAGATATGGCAGTTTGGAGGTAAGAAACGCTTGAGAAACTCAAAATTTTCGCAGTTCTGATGCCCGAAACGAATAACTAGAACCGCCTAGGGGAAAAGTGCGCATACCGTTGTAATCGGGCGAGTTTCTACTTTCAGATGCAACAGAAATTTTGCGGATTGATCAATCCGTTCGCAAGATATGGCAGTTTGGAGATGAGAAACGCTTGAGAAACTCAAAATTTTCGCAGATCTGATGCACGAAACGAATAACTAGAACCGCCTAGGGGAAAAGTGCGCATACCGTTGTAATCGGGCGAGTTTCTACTTTCAGATGCAACAGAAATTTTTCGGATTGATCAATCCGTTCGCGAGATATGGCAGTTTGGAAATAAGAAACACTTGAGAAACTCAAAATTTTCGCAGTTCTGATGCTCGAAACGAATGACTAGAACGGCCTAGGGGAGAAGTACGTATACCGTTGTAATCGGGCGAGTGTCTACTTTCAGATGCAACAGAAATTTTGCGGATTGGTCAATCCGTTCGCGAGATATGGCAGTTTGGAGGTAAGAAACGCTTGAGAAACTCAAAATTTTCGCAGTTCTGATGCTCGAAACGAATAACTAGAACCGCCTAGGGGAAAAGTGCGCATACCGTTGTAATCGGGCGAGTGTCTACTTTCAGATGCAACAGAAATTTTGCGGATCGGTCAATCCGTTCGCGAGATATGGCAGTTTGGAGATAAGAAACGCTTTAGAAACTCAAAATTTTCGCAGTTCTGATGCTCGAAACGAATAACTAGAACGGCCTAGGGGAAAACTACGCCTACCGTTGTAATCGGGCGAGTTTCTACTTTCAGATGCAACAGAAATTTTGCGGATTGGTCAATCCGTTCGCGAGGTATGGCAGTTTGGAGGTAAGAAACGCTTGAGAAACTCAAAATTTTCGCAGTTCTGATGCCCGAAACGAATAACTAGAACCGCCTAGGGGAAAAGTGCGCATACCGTTGTAATCGGGCGAGTTTCTACTTTCAGATGCAACAGAAATTTTGCGGATTGATCAATCCGTTCGCAAGATATGGCAGTTTGGAGATGAGAAACGCTTGAGAAACTCAAAATTTTCGCAGTTCTGATGCTCGAAACGAATGACTAGAACGGCCTTGGGGAAAACTACACATACCGTTGTAATCGGGCGAGTTTCTACTTTCAGATGCAACAGAAATTTTGCGGATCGGACAATCCGTTCGCGAGATATGGCAGTTTGAATGTAAGAAACGCTTGAGAAACTCAAAATTTTCGCAGTTCTGATGCCCGAAACGAATAACTAGAACCGCCTAGGGGAAAAGTGCGCATACCGTTGTAATCGGGCGAGTTTCTACTTTCAGGTGCAACAGAAATTTTGCGGATTGATCAATCCGTTCGCGAGATATGGCAGTTTGGATGTAAGAAACGCTAGAGAAACTCGAAGTTTTCGCAGTTCTGATGCTCGAAACGAATAACTGGAACGGCCTTGGGGAAAACTACACATACCGTTGTAATCGGGCGAGTTTCTACTTTCAGATGCAACAGAAATTTTGCGGATTGGTCAATCCGTTCACGAGATATGGCCGATTGGATGTAAGAAACGCTTGAGAAACTCAAAATTTTCGCAGTTCTGATGCTCGAAACGAATAACTAGAACGGCCTAGGGGAAAAGTGCCATACCGTTGTAATCGGGCGAGTTTCTACTTTCAGAAGCAACAGCAATTTTGCGGATTGGTCAATCCGTTCGCGAGATATGGCAGTTTGGAGGTAAGAAACGCTTGAGAAACTCAAAATTTTCGCAGTTCTGATGCTCGAAACGAATGACTAGAACGGCCTAGGGGAGAAGTACGTATACCGTTGTAATCGGGCGAGTGTCTACTTTCAGATGCAACAGAAATTTTGCGGATCCGTCGATCCGTTCGCGAGATATGGCAGTTTGGATGTAAGAAACGCTTGAGAAACTCAAAATTTTCGCAGTTCTGAAGCTCGAAACGAATGACTAGAACGGCCTAGGGGAGAAGTACGCATACCGTTGTAATCGGGCGAGTGTCTACTTTCAGATGCAACAGAAATTTTGCGGATCGGTCAATCCGTTCGCGAGATATGGCAGTTTGGATGTAAGAAACGCTAGAGAAACTCGGAATTTTCGCAGTTCTGATGCTCGAAACGAATAACTGGAACGGCCTAGGGGAAAAGTGCGCATACCGTTGTAATCGGGCGAGTTTCTACTTTCAGATGCAACAGAAATTTTGCGGATTGGTCGATCCGTTCGCGAGATGCGGCTGTTTGGAAGTAAGAAACGCTTGAGAAACTCAAAATTTTCGCAGTTCTGATGCTCGAAACGAATAACCAGAACGGCGTAGGGGAAAACTACGCCTACCGTTGTAATCGGGCGAGTTTCTACTTTCAGATGCAACAGAAATTTTGCGGATTGGTCAATCCGTTCGCGAGATATGGCAGTTTGGAGGTAAGAAACGCTTGAGAAACTCAAAATTTTCGCAGTTCTGATGCCCGAAACGAATAACTAGAACCGCCTAGGGGAAAAGTGCGCATACCGTTGTAATCGGGCGAGTTTCTACTTTCAGATGCAACAGAAATTTTGCGGATTGATCAATCCGTTCGCAAGATATGGCAGTTTGGAGATGAGAAACGCTTGAGAAACTCAAAATTTTCGCAGATCTGATGCACGAAACGAATAACTAGAACCGCCTAGGGGAAAAGTGCGCATACCGTTGTAATCGGGCGAGTTTCTACTTTCAGATGCAACAGAAATTTTTCGGATTGATCAATCCGTTCGCGAGATATGGCAGTTTGGAAATAAGAAACACTTGAGAAACTCAAAATTTTCGCAGTTCTGATGCTCGAAACGAATGACTAGAACGGCCTAGGGGAGAAGTACGTATACCGTTGTAATCGGGCGAGTGTCTACTTTCAGATGCAACAGAAATTTTGCGGATTGGTCGATCCGTTCGCGAGATATGGCAGTTTGAAGGTAAGAAACGCTTGAGAAACTCAAAATTTGCGCAGTTCTGATGCTTGAAACGAATAACTAGAACGGCCTAGGGGAAAAGTGGGCATACCGTTGTAATCGGGCGAATGTCTACTTTCAGATGCAACAGAAATTTTGCGGATCGGTCAATCCGTTCGCGAGATATGGCAGTTTGGATGCAAGAAACGCTTGAGAAACTCGAAATTTTCGCAGTTCTGATGCTCGAAACGAATAACTGGAACGGCCTAGGGGAAAACTACACATACCGTTGTAATCGGGCGAGTCTCTACTTTCAGATGCAACAGAAATTTTGCGGATTGGTCAATCCGTTCGCGAGATATGGCAGTTTGGATGTAAGAAACGCTTGAGGAACTCAAAATTTTCGCAGTTCTGATGCTCGAAACGAATAGCTGGAACGGCCTAGGGGAAAACTACACATACCGTTGTAATCGGGCGAGTTTCTACTTTCAGATGCAACAGAAATTTTGCGGATTGGTAGATCCGATCGCGAGATGCGGCAGTTTGGAAGTAAGAAACGCTTGAGAAACTCAAAATTTTCGCAGTTCTGATGCTCGAAACGAATAACTAGAACGGCCTAGGGGAAAACTACACCTACCGTTGTAATCGGGCGAGTTTCTACTTTCAGATGCAACAGAAATTTTGCGGATTGGTCAATCCGTTCGCGAGATATGGCAGTTTGGAGGTAAGAAACGCTTGAGAAACTCAAAATTTTCGCAGTTCTGATGCTCGAAACGAATAACTAGAACCGCCTAGGGGAAAAGTGCGCATACCGTTGTAATCGGGCGAGTTTCTACTTTCAGATGCAACAGAAATTTTTCGGATTGATCAATCCGTTCGCGAGATATGGCAGTTTGGAGATAAGGAACACTTGAGAAACTCAAAATTTTCGCAGTTCTGATGCTCGAAACGAATGACTAGAACGGCCTAGGGGAGAAGCACGTATACCGTTGTAATCGGGCGAATGTCTACTTTCAGATGCAACAGAAATTTTGCGGATCGGTCAATCCGTTCGCGAGATATGGCAGTTTGGATGCAAGAAACGCTTGAGAAACACGAAATTTTCGCAGTTCTGATGCTCGAAACGAATAACTGGAACGGCCTTGGGGAAAACTACACATACCGTTGTAATCGGGCGAGTTTCTACTTTCAGATGCAACAGAAATTTTGCGGATTGGTCGATCCGTTCGCGAGATATGGCAGTTTGAAGGTAAGAAACGCTTGAGAAACTCAAAATTTGCGCAGTTCTGATGCTTGAAACGAATAACTAGAACGGCCTAGGGGAAAAGTGGGCATACCGTTGTAATCGGGCGAATGTCTACTTTCAGATGCAACAGAAATTTTGCGGATCGGTCAATCCGTTCGCGAGATATGGCAGTTTGGATGCAAGAAACGCTTGAGAAACTCGAAATTTTCGCAGTTCTGATGCTCGAAACGAATAACTGGAACGGCCTAGGGGAAGACTACACATACCGTTGTAATCGGGCGAGTCTCTACTTTCAGATGCAACAGAAATTTTGCGGATTGGTCAATCCGTTCGCGAGATATGGCAGTTTGGATGTAAGAAACGCTTGAGAAACTCAAAATTTTCGCAGTTCTGATGCTCGAAACGAATAGCTGGAACGGCCTAGGGGAAAACTACGCATACCGTTGTAATCGGGCGAGTTTCTACTTTCAGATGCAACAGAAATTTTGCGGATTGGTCAATCCGTTCGCGAGATATGGCAGTTTGGAGGTAAGAAACGCTTGAGAAACTCAAAATTTTCGCAGTTCTGATGCTCGAAACGAATAACTAGAACCGCCTAGGGGAAAAGTGCGCATACCGTTGTAATCGGGCGAGTTTCTACTTTCAGATGCAACAGAAATTTTTCGGATTGATCAATCCGTTCGCGAGATATGGCAGTTTGGAGATAAGGAACACTTGAGAAACTCAAAATTTTCGCAGTTCTGATGCTCGAAACGAATGACTAGAACGGCCTAGGGGAGAAGTACGTATACCGTTGTAATCGGGCGAATGTCTACTTTCAGATGCAACAGAAATTTTGCGGATCGGTCAATCCGTTCGCGAGATATGGCAGTTTGGATGCAAGAAACGCTTGAGAAACACGAAATTTTCGCAGTTCTGATGCTCGAAACGAATAACTGGAACGGCCTAGGGGAAAACTACACATACCGTTGTAATCGGGCGAGCCTCTACTTTCAGATGCAACAGAAATTTTGCGGATTGGTCAATCCGCTCGCGAGATATGGCAGTTTGGATGTAAGAAACGCTTGAGAAACCCAAAATTTTCGCAGATCTGATGCTCGAAACGAATAGCTGGAACGGTCTAGGGGAAAACTACACATACCGTTGTAATCGGGCGAGTTTCTACTTTCAGATGCAACAGAAATTTTGCGGATTGGTCGATCCGTTCGCGAGATATGGCAGTTTGGATGTAAGAAACGCTTGAGAAACTCGAAATTTTCGCAGTTCTGATGCTCGAAACGAATAACTGGAACGGCCTTGGGGAAAACCACACATACCGTTGTAATCGGGCGAGTTTCTACTTTCAGATGCAACAGAAATTTTGCGGATTGGTCGATCCGTTCGCGAGATATGGCAGTTTGGAAATAAGAAACGCTTGAGAAACTCAAAATTTTCGCAGTTCTGATGCTAGAAACGAGTAACTAGAACGGCGTAGGGGAAAAGTGCGCATAGCGTTGTAATCGGTCGAGATTCTACTTTCAGATGCAACAGAAATTTTGCGGATCGGTCAATCCGTTCGCGAGATATGGCAGTTTGAAGGTAAGAAACGCTTGAGTAACTCAAAATTTGCGCAGTTCTGATGCTTGAAACGAATAACTAGAACGGCCTAGGGGAAAAGTGGGCATACGGTTGTAATCGGGCGAATGTCTACTTTCAGATGCAACAGAAATTTTGCGGATCGGTCAATCCGTTCGCGAGATATGGCAGTTTGAAGGTAAGAAACGCTTGAGAAACTCAAAATTTGCGCAGTTCTGATGCTTGAAACGAATAACTAGAACGGCCTAAGGGAAAACTACACATACCGTTGTAATCGGGCGAGGCTCTACTTTCAGATGCAACAGAAATTTTGCGGATTGGTCAATCCGTTCGCGAGATATGGCAGTTTGTATGTAAGAAACGCTTGAGAAACTCAAAATTTTCGCAGTTCTGATGCTCGAAACGAATAGCTGGAACGGCCTAGGGGAGAAGTACGCATACCGTTGTAATCGGGCGAGTTTCTACTTTCAGATGCAACAGAAATTTTGCGGATTGGTCGATCCGTTCGCGAGATATGGCAGTTTGGAAATAAGAAACGCTTGAGAAACTCAAAATTTTCGCAGTTCTGATGCTAGAAACGAGTAACTAGAACGGCGTAGGGGAAAAGTGCGCATAGCGTTGTAATCGGTCGAGATTCTACTTTCAGATGCAACAGAAATTTTGCGGATCGGTCAATCCGTTCGCGAGATATGGCAGTTTGAAGGTAAGAAACGCTTGAGAAACTCAAAATTTGCGCAGTTCTGATGCTTGAAACGAATAACTAGAACGGCCTAGGGGAAAAGTGGGCATACCGTTGTAATCCGGCGAATGTCTACTTTCAGATGCAACAGAAATTTTGCGGATCGGTCAATCCGTTCGCGAGATATGGCAGTTTGAAGGTAAGAAACGCTTGAGAAACTCAAAATTTACGCAGTTCTGATGCTTGAAACGAATAACTAGAACGGCCTAAGGGAAAACTACACATACCGTTGTAATCGGGCGAGTCTCTACTTTCAGATGCAACAGAAATTTTGCGGATTGGTCAATCCGTTCGCGAGATATGGCAGTTTGTATGTAAGAAACGCTTGAGAAACTCAAAATTTTCGCAGTTCTGATGCTCGAAACGAATAGCTGGAACGGCCTAGGGGAAAACTAGACATACCGTTGTAATCGGGCGAGTTTCTACTTTCAGATGCAACAGAAATTTTGCGGATTGGTCGATCCGTTCGCGAGATGCGGCAGTTTGGAAGTAAGAAACGCTTGAGAAACTCAAAATTTTCGCAGTTCTGAAGCTCGAAACGAATGACTAGAACGGCCTAGGGGAGAAGTACGCATACCGTTGTAATCGGGCGATTGTCTACTTTCAGATGCAACAGAAATTTTGCGGATCGGTCAATCCGTTCGCGAGATATGGCAGTTTGGATGTAAGAAACGCTAGAGAAACTCGAAATTTTCGCAGTTCTGATGCTCGAAACGAATAACTGGAACGGCCTAGGGGAAAACTACACATACCGTTGTAATCGGGCGAGTCTCTACTTTCAGATGCAACAGAAATTTTGCGGATTGATCAATCCGTTCGCAAGATATGGCAGTTTGGAGATGAGAAACGCTTGAGAAACTCAAAATTTTCGCAGTTCTGATGCTCGAAACGAATGACTAGAACGGCCTTGGGGAAAACTACACATACCGTTGTAATCGGGCGAGTTTCTACTTTCAGATGCAACAGAAATTTTGCGGATTGGTCAATCCGTTCGCGAGATATGGCAGTTTGGAGATAAGAAACGCTTGAGATACTCAAAATTTTCGCAGTTCTGATGCTCGAAACGAATGACTAGAACGGCCTAGGGGAGAAGTACGGATACCGTTGTAATCGGGCGAGTGTCTACTTTCAGATGCAACAGAAATTTTGCGGATCGGTCAATCCGTTCGCGAGATATGGCAGTTTGGAGATAAGAAACGCTTTAGAAACTCAAAATTTTCGCAGTTCTGATGCTCGAAACGAATAACTGGAACGGCCTAGGGGAAAAGTTCGCATACCGTTGTAATCGGGCGAGTTTCTACTTTCAGATGCAACAGAAATTTTGCGGATCGGACAATCCGTTCGCGAGATATGGCAGTTTGAATGTAAGAAACGCTTGAGAAACTCAAAATTTTCGCAGTTCTGATGCCCGAAACGAATAACTAGAACCGCCTAGGGGAAAAGTGCGCATACCGTTGTAATCGGGCGAGTTTCTACTTTCAGGTGCAACAGAAATTTTGCGGATTGATCAATCCGTTCGCGAGATATGGCAGTTTGGATGTAAGAAACGCTAGAGAAACTCGAAGTTTTCGCAGTTCTGATGCTCGAAACGAATAACTGGAACCGCCTTGGGGAAAACTACACATACCGTTGTAATCGGGCGAGTTTCTACTTTCAGATGCAACAGAAATTTTGCGGATTGGTCAATCCGTTCACGAGATATGGCCGATTGGATGTAAGAAACGCTTGAGAAACTCAAAATTTTCGCAGTTCTGATGCTCGAAACGAATAACTAGAACGGCCTAGGGGAAAAGTGCCATACCGTTGTAATCGGGCGAGTTTCTACTTTCAGAAGCAACAGAAATTTTGCGGATTGGTCAATCCGTTCGCGAGATATGGCAGTTTGGAGGTAAGAAACGCTTGAGAAACTCAAAATTTTCGCAGTTCTGATGCTCGAAACGAATGACTAGAACGGCCTAGGGGAGAAGTACGTATACCGTTGTAATCGGGCGAGTGTCTACTTTCAGATGCAACAGAAATTTTGCGGATCCGTCGATCCGTTCGCGAGATATGGCAGTTTGGATGTAAGAAACGCTTAAGAAACTCAAAATTTTCGCAGTTCTGAAGCTCGAAACGAATGACTAGAGCGGCCTAGGGGAGAAGTACGCATACCGTTGTAATCGGGCGAGTGTCTACTTTCAGATGCAACAGAAATTTTGCGGATCGGTCAATCCGTTCGCGAGATATGGCAGTTTGGATGTAAGAAACGCTAGAGAAACTCGAAATTTTCGCAGTTCTGAAGCTCGAAACGAATGACTAGAGCGGCCTAGGGGAGAAGTACGCATACCGTTGTAATCGGGCGAGTGTCTACTTTCAGATGCAACAGAAATTTTGCGGATCGGTCAATCCGTTCGCGAGATATGGCAGTTTGGATGTAAGAAACGCTAGAGAAACTCGGAATTTTCGCAGTTCTGATGCTCGAAACGAATAACTGGAACGGCCTAGGGGAAAAGTGCGCATACCGTTGTAATCGGGCGAGTTTCTACTTTCAGATGCAACAGAAATTTTGCGGATTGGTCGATCCGTTCGCGAGATGCGGCTGTTTGGAAGTAAGAAACGCTTGAGAAACTCAAAATTTTCGCAGTTCTGATGCTCGAAACGAATAACCAGAACGGCGTAGGGGAAAACTACGCCTACCGTTGTAATCGGGCGAGTTTCTACTTTCAGATGCAACAGAAATTTTGCGGATTGGTCAATCCGTTCGCGAGATATGGCAGTTTGGAGGTAAAAACGCTTGAGAAACTCAAAATTTTCGCAGTTCTGATGCCCGAAACGAATAACTAGAACCGCCTAGGGGAAAAGTGCGCATACCGTTGTAATCGGGCGAGTTTCTACTTTCAGATGCAACAGAAATTTTGCGGATTGGTCGATCCGTTCGCGAGATGCGGCAGTTTGGAAGTAAGAAACGCTTGAGAAACTCAAAATTTTCGCAGTTCTGATGCTCGAAACGAATGACTAGAACGGCCTAGGGGAGAAGTACGTATACCGTTGTAATCGGGCGAGTGTCTACTTTCAGATGCAACAGAAATTTTGCGGATCGGTCAATCCGTTCGCGAGGTATGGCAGTTTGGATGTAAGAAACGCTTGAGAAACTCAAAATTTTCGCAGATCTGATGCTCGAAACGAATAGCTGGAACGGTCTAGGGGAAAACTACACATACCGTTGTAATCGGGCGAGTTTCTACTTTCAGATGCAACAGAAATTTTGCGGATTGGTCGATCCGTTCGCGAGATATGGCAGTTTGGATGTAAGAAACGCTTGAGAAACTCGAAAATTTCGCAGTTCTGATGCTCGAAACGAATAACTGGAACGGCCTTGGGGAAAACCACACATACCGTTGTAATCGGGCGAGTTTCTACTTTCAGATGCAACAGAAATTTTGCGGATTGGTCGATCCGTTCGCGAGATATGGCAGTTTGGAAATAAGAAACGCTTGAGAAACTCAAAATTTTCGCAGTTCTGATGCTAGAAACGAGTAACTAGAACGGCGTAGGGGAAAAGTGCGCATAGCGTTGTAATCGGTCGAGATTCTACTTTCAGATGCAACAGAAATTTTGCGGATCGGTCAATCCGTTCGCGAGATATGGCAGTTTGAAGGTAAGAAACGCTTGAGTAACTCAAAATTTGCGCAGTTCTGATGCTTGAAACGAATAACTAGAACGGCCTAGGGGAAAAGTGGGCATACGGTTGTAATCGGGCGAATGTCTACTTTCAGATGCAACAGAAATTTTGCGGATCGGTCAATCCGTTCGCGAGATATGGCAGTTTGAAGGTAAGAAACGCTTGAGAAACTCAAAATTTGCGCAGTTCTGATGCTTGAAACGAATAACTAGAACGGCCTAAGGGAAAACTACACATACCGTTGTAATCGGGCGAGGCTCTACTTTCAGATGCAACAGAAATTTTGCGGATTGGTCAATCCGTTCGCGAGATATGGCAGTTTGTATGTAAGAAACGCTTGAGAAACTCAAAATTTTCGCAGTTCTGATGCTCGAAACGAATAGCTGGAAAGGCCTAGGGGAGAAGTACGCATACCGTTGTAATCGGGCGAGTTTCTACTTTCAGATGCAACAGAAATTTTGCGGATTGGTCGATCCGTTCGCGAGATATGGCAGTTTGGAAATAAGAAACGCTTGAGAAACTCAAAATTTTCGCAGTTCTGATGCTAGAAACGAGTAACTAGAACGGCGTAGGGGAAAAGTGCGCATAGCGTTGTAATCGGTCGAGATTCTACTTTCAGATGCAACAGAAATTTTGCGGATCGGTCAATCCGTTCGCGAGATATGGCAGTTTGAAGGTAAGAAACGCTTGAGAAACTCAAAATTTGCGCAGTTCTGATGCTTGAAACGAATAACTAGAACGGCCTAGGGGAAAAGTGGGCATACCGTTGTAATCCGGCGAATGTCTACTTTCAGATGCAACAGAAATTTTGCGGATCGGTCAATCCGTTCGCGAGATATGGCAGTTTGAAGGTAAGAAACGCTTGAGAAACTCAAAATTTACGCAGTTCTGATGCTTGAAACGAATAACTAGAACGGCCTAAGGGAAAACTACACATACCGTTGTAATCGGGCGAGTCTCTACTTTCAGATGCAACAGAAATTTTGCGGATTGGTCAATCCGTTCGCGAGATATGGCAGTTTGTATGTAAGAAACGCTTGAGAAACTCAAAATTTTCGCAGTTCTGATGCTCGAAACGAATAGCTGGAACGGCCTAGGGGAAAACTAGACATACCGTTGTAATCGGGCGAGTTTCTACTTTCAGATGCAACAGAAATTTTGCGGATTGGTCGATCCGTTCGCGAGATGCGGCAGTTTGGAAGTAAGAAACGCTTGAGAAACTCAAAATTTTCGCAGTTCTGAAGCTCGAAACGAATGACTAGAACGGCCTAGGGGAGAAGTACGCATACCGTTGTAATCGGGCGATTGTCTACTTTCAGATGCAACAGAAATTTTGCGGATCGGTCAATCCGTTCGCGAGATATGGCAGTTTGGATGTAAGAAACGCTAGAGAAACTCGAAATTTTCGCAGTTCTGATGCTCGAAACGAATAACTGGAACGGCCTAGGGGAAAACTACACATACCGTTGTAATCGGGCGAGTCTCTACTTTCAGATGCAACAGAAATTTTGCGGATTGATCAATCCGTTCGCAAGATATGGCAGTTTGGAGATGAGAAACGCTTGAGAAACTCAAAATTTTCGCAGTTCTGATGCTCGAAACGAATGACTAGAACGGCCTTGGGGAAAACTACACATACCGTTGTAATCGGGCGAGTTTCTACTTTCAGATGCAACAGAAATTTTGCGGATTGGTCAATCCGTTCGCGAGATATGGCAGTTTGGAGATAAGAAACGCTTGAGATACTCAAAATTTTCGCAGTTCTGATGCTCGAAACGAATGACTAGAACGGCCTAGGGGAGAAGTACGGATACCGTTGTAATCGGGCGAGTGTCTACTTTCAGATGCAACAGAAATTTTGCGGATCGGTCAATCCGTTCGCGAGATATGGCAGTTTGGAGATAAGAAACGCTTTAGAAACTCAAAATTTTCGCAGTTCTGATGCTCGAAACGAATAACTGGAACGGCCTAGGGGAAAAGTTCGCATACCGTTGTAATCGGGCGAGTTTCTACTTTCAGATGCAACAGAAATTTTGCGGATCGGACAATCCGTTCGCGAGATATGGCAGTTTGAATGTAAGAAACGCTTGAGAAACTCAAAATTTTCGCAGTTCTGATGCCCGAAACGAATAACTAGAACCGCCTAGGGGAAAAGTGCGCATACCGTTGTAATCGGGCGAGTTTCTACTTTCAGGTGCAACAGAAATTTTGCGGATTGATCAATCCGTTCGCGAGATATGGCAGTTTGGATGTAAGAAACGCTAGAGAAACTCGAAGTTTTCGCAGTTCTGATGCTCGAAACGAATAACTGGAACCGCCTTGGGGAAAACTACACATACCGTTGTAATCGGGCGAGTTTCTACTTTCAGATGCAACAGAAATTTTGCGGATTGGTCAATCCGTTCACGAGATATGGCCGATTGGATGTAAGAAACGCTTGAGAAACTCAAAATTTTCGCAGTTCTGATGCTCGAAACGAATAACTAGAACGGCCTAGGGGAAAAGTGCCATACCGTTGTAATCGGGCGAGTTTCTACTTTCAGAAGCAACAGAAATTTTGCGGATTGGTCAATCCGTTCGCGAGATATGGCAGTTTGGAGGTAAGAAACGCTTGAGAAACTCAAAATTTTCGCAGTTCTGATGCTCGAAACGAATGACTAGAACGGCCTAGGGGAGAAGTACGTATACCGTTGTAATCGGGCGAGTGTCTACTTTCAGATGCAACAGAAATTTTGCGGATCCGTCGATCCGTTCGCGAGATATGGCAGTTTGGATGTAAGAAACGCTTAAGAAACTCAAAATTTTCGCAGTTCTGAAGCTCGAAACGAATGACTAGAGCGGCCTAGGGGAGAAGTACGCATACCGTTGTAATCGGGCGAGTGTCTACTTTCAGATGCAACAGAAATTTTGCGGATCGGTCAATCCGTTCGCGAGATATGGCAGTTTGGATGTAAGAAACGCTAGAGAAACTCGAAATTTTCGCAGTTCTGATGCTCGAAACGAATAACTGGAACGGCCTAGGGGAAAAGTGCGCATACCGTTGTAATCGGGCGAGTTTCTACTTTCAGATGCAACAGAAATTTTGCGGATTGGTCAATCCGTTCGCGAGATATGGCAGTTTGGAGGTAAGAAACGCTTGAGAAACTCAAAATTTTCGCAGTTCTGATGCCCGAAACGAATAACTAGAACCGCCTAGGGGAAAAGTGCGCATACCGTTGTAATCGGGCGAGTTTCTACTTTCAGATGCAACAGAAATTTTGCGGATTGATCAATCCGTTCGCAAGATATGGCAGTTTGGAGATGAGAAACGCTTGAGAAACTCAAAATTTTCGCAATTCTGATGCTCGAAACGAATGACTAGAACGGCCTTGGGGAAAACTACACATACCGTTGTAATCGGGCGAGTTTCTACTTTCAGATGCAACAGAAATTTTGCGGATTGATCAATCCGTTCGCGAGATATGGCAGTTTGGATGTAAGAAACGCTAGAGAAACTCGAAGTTTTCGCAGTTCTGATGCTCGAAACGAATAACTGGAACCGCCTTGGGGAAAACTACACATACCGTTGTAATCGGGCGAGTTTCTACTTTCAGATGCAACAGAAATTTTGCGGATTGATCAATCCGTTCGCGAGATATGGCAGTTTGGATGTAAGAAACGCTAGAGAAACTCGAAGTTTTCGCAGTTCTGATGCTCGAAACGAATAACTGGAACCGCCTTGGGGAAAACTACACATACCGTTGTAATCGGGCGAGTTTCTACTTTCAGATGCAACAGAAATTTTGCGGATTGGTCAATCCGTTCACGAGATATGGCCGATTGGATGTAAGAAACGCTTGAGAAACTCAAAATTTTCGCAGTTCTGATGCTCGAAACGAATAACTAGAACGGCCTAGGGGAAAAGTGCCATATCGTTGTAATCGGGCGAGTTTCTACTTTCAGAAGCAACAGAAATTTTGCGGATTGGTCAATCCGTTCGCGAGATATGGCAGTTTGGAGGTAAGAAACGCTTGAGAAACTCAAAATTTTCGCAGTTCTGATGCTCGAAACGAATGACTAGAACGGCCTAGGGGAGAAGTACGTATACCGTTGTAATCGGGCGAGTGTCTACTTTCAGATGCAACAGAAATTTTGCGGATCCGTCGATCCGTTCGCGAGATATGGCAGTTTGGATGTAAGAAACGCTTTAGAAACTCAAAATTTTCGCAGTTCTGATGCTCGAAACGAATAACTAGAACGGCCTAGGGGAAAACTACGCCTACCGTTGTAATCGGGCGAGTTTCTACTTTCAGATGCAACAGAAATTTTGCGGATTGGTCAATCCGTTCGCGAGATATGGCAGTTTGGAGGTAAGAAACGCTTGAGAAACTCAAAATTTTCGCAGTTCTGATGCCCGAAACGAATAACTAGAACCGCCTAGGGGAAAAGTGCGCATACCGTTGTAATCGGGCGAGTTTCTACTTTCAGATGCAACAGAAATTTTGCGGATTGATCAATCCGTTCGCAAGATATGGCAGTTTGGAGATGAGAAACGCTTGAGAAACTCAAAATTTTCGCAATTCTGATGCTCGAAACGAATGACTAGAACGGCCTTGGGGAAAACTACACATACCGTTGTAATCGGGCGAGTTTCTACTTTCAGATGCAACAGAAATTTTGCGGATTGATCAATCCGTTCGCGAGATATGGCAGTTTGGATGTAAGAAACGCTAGAGAAACTCGAAGTTTTCGCAGTTCTGATGCTCGAAACGAATAACTGGAACCGCCTTGGGGAAAACTACACATACCGTTGTAATCGGGCGAGTTTCTACTTTCAGATGCAACAGAAATTTTGCGGATTGATCAATCCGTTCGCGAGATATGGCAGTTTGGATGTAAGAAACGCTAGAGAAACTCGAAGTTTTCGCAGTTCTGATGCTCGAAACGAATAACTGGAACCGCCTTGGGGAAAACTACACATACCGTTGTAATCGGGCGAGTTTCTACTTTCAGATGCAACAGAAATTTTGCGGATTGGTCAATCCGTTCACGAGATATGGCCGATTGGATGTAAGAAACGCTTGAGAAACTCAAAATTTTCGCAGTTCTGATGCTCGAAACGAATAACTAGAACGGCCTAGGGGAAAAGTGCCATATCGTTGTAATCGGGCGAGTTTCTACTTTCAGAAGCAACAGAAATTTTGCGGATTGGTCAATCCGTTCGCGAGATATGGCAGTTTGGAGGTAAGAAACGCTTGAGAAACTCAAAATTTTCGCAGTTCTGATGCTCGAAACGAATGACTAGAACGGCCTAGGGGAGAAGTACGTATACCGTTGTAATCGGGCGAGTGTCTACTTTCAGATGCAACAGAAATTTTGCGGATCCGTCGATCCGTTCGCGAGATATGGCAGTTTGGATGTAAGAAACGCTTAAGAAACTCAAAATTTTCGCAGTTCTGAAGCTCGAAACGAATGACTAGAACGGCCTAGGGGAGAAGTACGCATACCGTTGTAATCGGGCGAGTGTCTACTTTCAGATGCAGCAGAAATTTTGCGGATCGGTCAATCCGTTCGCGAGATATGGCAGTTTGGATGTAAGAAACGCTAGAGAAACTCGAAATTTTCGCAGTTCTGATGCTCGAAACGAATAACTGGAACGGCCTAGGGGAAAAGTGCGCATACCGTTGTAATCGGGCGAGTTTCTACTTTCAGATGCAACAGAAATTTTGCGGATTGATCAATCCGTTCGCGAGATATGGCAGTTTGGAGATAAGAAACGCTTGAGAAACTCAAAATTTTCGCAGTTCTGATGCTCGGAACGAATGACTAGAACGGCCTAGGGGAGAAGTACGCATACCGTTGTAATCGGGCGAGTGTCTACTTTCAGATGCAACAGAAATTTTGCGGATCGGTCAATCCGTTCGCGAGATATGGCAGTTTGGAGATAAGAAACGCTTTAGAAACTCAAAATTTTCGCAGTTCTGATGCTCGAAACGAATAACTAGAACGGCCTAGGGGAAAACTACGCCTACCGTTGTAATCGGGCGAGTTTCTACTTTCAGATGCAACAGAAATTTTGCGGATTGGTCAATCCGTTCGCGAGATATGGCAGTTTGGAGGTAAGAAACGCTTGAGAAACTCAAAATTTTCGCAGTTCTGATGCCCGAAACGAATAACTAGAACCGCCTAGGGGAAAAGTGCGCATACCGTTGTAATCGGGCGAGTTTCTACTTTCAGATGCAACAGAAATTTTGCGGATTGATCAATCCGTTCGCAAGATATGGCAGTTTGGAGATGAGAAACGCTTGAGAAACTCAAAATTTTCGCAATTCTGATGCTCGAAACGAATGACTAGAACGGCCTTGGGGAAAACTACACATACCGTTGTAATCGGGCGAGTTTCTACTTTCAGATGCAACAGAAATTTTGCGGATTGGTCAATCCGTTCGCGAGATATGGCAGTTTGGAGATAAGAAACGCTTGAGATACTCAAAATTTTCGCAGTTCTGATGCTCGAAACGAATGACTAGAACGGCCTAGGGGAGAAGTACGGATACCGTTGTAATCGGGCGAGTGTCTACTTTCAGATGCAACAGAAATTTTGCGGATCGGTCAATCCGTTCGCGAGATATGGCAGTTTGGAGATAAGAAACGCTTTAGAAACTCAAAATTTTCGCAGTTCTGATGCTCGAAACTAATAACTGGAACGGCCTAGGGGAAAAGTTCGCATACCGTTGTAATCGGGCGAGTTTCTACTCTCAGATGCAACAGAAATTTTGCGGATCGGACAATCCGTTCGCGAGATATGGCAGTTTGAATGTAAGAAACGCTTGAGAAACTCAAAATTTTCGCAGTTCTGATGCCCGAAACGAATAACTAGAACCGCCTAGGGGAAAAGTGCGCATACCGTTGTAATCGGGCGAGTTTCTACTTTCAGGTGCAACAGAAATTTTGCGGATTGATCAATCCGTTCGCGAGATATGGCAGTTTGGATGTAAGAAACGCTAGAGAAACTCGAAGTTTTCGCAGTTCTGATGCTCGAAACGAATAACTGGAACGGCCTTAGGGAAAACTACACATACCGTTGTAATCGGGCGAGTTTCTACTTTCAGATGCAACAGAAATTTTGCGGATTGGTCAATCCGTTCACGAGATATGGCCGTTTGGATGTAAGAAACGCTTGAGAAACTCAAAATTTTCGCAGTTCTGATGCTCGAAACGAATAACTAGAACGGCCTAGGGGAAAAGTGCCATACCGTTGTAATCGGGCGAGTTTCTACTTTCAGAAGCAACAGAAATTTTGCGGATTGGTCAATCCGTTCGCGAGATATGGCAGTTTGGAGGTAAGAAACGCTTGAGAAACTCAAAATTTTCGCAGTTCTGATGCTCGAAACGAATGACTAGAACGGCCTAGGGGAGAAGTACGTATACCGTTGTAATCGGGCGAGTGTCTACTTTCAGATGCAACAGAAATTTTGCGGATCGGTCAATCCGTTCGCGAGATATGGCAGTTTGGATGTAAGAAACGCTAGAGAAACTCGAAATTTTCGCAGTTCTGATGCTCGAAACGAATAACTGGAACGGCCTTGGGGAAAACTACACATACCGTTGTAATCGGGCGAGTTTCTACTTTCAGATGCAACAGAAATTTTGCGAATTGGTCAATCCGTTCGCGAGATGTGGCAGTTTGGAGGTAAGAAACGCTTGAGAAACTCAAAATTTTCGCAGTTCTGATGCTCGAAACGAATGACTAGAACCGCCTAGGGGAAAAGTGCGCATACCGTTGTAATCGGGCGAGTTTCTACTTTCAGATGCAACAGAAATTTTGCGGATTGATCAATCCGTTCGCGAGATATGGCAGTTTGGAGGTAAGAAACGCTTGAGAAACTCATAATTTGCGCAGTTCTAATGCTTGAAACGAATAACTAGAACGGCCTAGGGGAAAAGTGCGCATACCGTTGTAATCGGGCGAGTTTCTACTTTCACAAGCAACAGAAATTTTGCGGATTGATCAATCCGTTCGTGAGACATGGCAGTTTGGAGATAAGAAACGCTTTAGAAACTCAAAATTTTCGCAGTTCTGATGCTCGAAACGAATGACTAGAACCGCCTAGGGGAAAAGTGCGCATACCGTTGTAATCGGTCGAGATTCTACTTTCAGATGCAACAGAAATTTTGCGGATCGGTCAATCCGTTCGCGAGGTATGGCAGTTTGAAAGTAAGAAACGCTTGAGAAACTCAAAATTTGCGCAGTTCTGATGCTTGAAACGAATGACTAGAACGGCCTAGGGGAGAAGTTCGTATACCGTTCTAATCGGGCGAGTGTCTACTTTCAGATGCAACAGAAATTTTGCGGATCGGTCAATCCGTTCGCGAGATATGGCAGTTTGGATGTAAGAAACGCCAGAGAAACTCGAAATTTTCGCTGTTCTGATGCTCGAAACGAATAACTGGAACGGCCTAGGGGAAAACTAAACATACCGTTGTAATCGGGCGAGTCTCTACTTTCAGATGCAATACCGCGAACGGATTGACCAATCCGCAAAATTTCTGTTGCATCTGAAAGTAGAAACTCGCCCGATTACAACGGTAGGTGTAGTTTTCCCCTAGGCCGTTCTAGTTATTCGTTTCGAGCATCAGAACTGCGAAAATTTTGAGTTTCTCAAGCGTTTCTTACTTCCAAACTGCCGCATCTCGCAAACGGATCGACCAATCCGCAAAATTTCTGTTGCATCTGAAAGTAGAAACTCGCCCGATTACAACGGTATGTGTAGTTTTCCCCTAGGCCGTTCCAGCTATTCGTTTCGAGCATCAGAACTGCGAAAATTTTGAGTTTCTCAAGCGTTTCTTACATCCAAACTGCCATATCTCGCGAACGGATTGACCGATCCGCAAAATTTCTGTTGCTTCTGAAAGTAGAAACTCGCGCGATTACAACGGTATGCGCACTTTTCCCCTAGGCCGTTCTAGTTATTCGGTCCAAGCATCAGAACTGCGCAAATTTTGAGTTTCTCAAGCGTTTCTTACCTTCAAACTGCCATATCTCGCGAAAGGATTGACCGATCCGCAAAATTTCTGTTGCATCTGAAAGTAGAATCTCGACCGATTACAACGCTATGCGCACTTTTCCCCTACGCCGTTCTAGTTACTCGTTTCTAGCATCAGAACTGCGAAAATTTTGAGTTTCTCAAGCGTTTCTTATTTCCAAACTGCCATATCTCGCGAACGGATCGACAAATCTGCAAAATTTCTGCTGCATCTGGAAGTAGAAACTCGCCCGATTACAACGGTATGTGTAGTTTTCCCCAAGGCCGTTCCAGTTATTCGTTTCGAGCATCAGAACTGCGAAAATTTCGAGTTTCTCTAGCGTTTCTTACATTCAAACTGCCATATCTCGCGAATGGATTGACCGATCCGCAAAATTTCTGTTGCATCTGAAAGTAGACCCTCGCCCGATTACAACGGTATACGTACTTCTCCCCTAGGCCGTTCTAGTCATTCGTTTCGAGCATCAGAACTGCGAAAATTTTGAGTTTCTCAAGCGTTTCTTACTTCCAAACTGCCGCATCTCTCGAACGGATCGACCAATCCGCAAAATTTCTGTTGCATCTGAAAGTAGAAACTCGCCCGATTACAACGGTATGTGTAGTTTTCCCCTAGGCCGTTCCAGCTATTCGTTTCGAGCATCAGAACTGCGCAAATTTTGAGTTTCTCAAGCGTTTCTTACGTTCAAACTGCCATATCTCGCGAACGGATTGACCGATCCGCAAAATTTCTGCTGCATCTGAAAGTAGAACCTCGACCGATTACAACGCTATGCGCACTTTTCCCCTACGCCGTTCTAGTTACTCGTTTCTAACATCAGAACTGCGAAAATTTTGAGTTTCTCAAGCGTTTCTTATTTCCAAACTGCCATATCTCGCGAACGGATCGACAAATCCGCAAAATTTCTGCTGCATCTGAAAGTAGAAACTCGCCCGATTACAACGGTATGTGTAGTTTTCCCCAAGGCCGTTCCAGTTATTCGTTTCGAGCATCAGAACTGCGAAAATTTCGAGTTTCTCTAGCGTTTCTTACATCCAAACTGCCATATCTCGCGAACGGATTGACCGATCCGCAAAATTTCTGTTGCATCTGAAAGTAGAAACTCGCGCGATTACAACGGTATGCGTACTTCTTCCCTAGGCCGTGCTAGTTATTCATTTCGAGCATCAGAACTGCGAAAATTTCGAGTTTCTCTAGCGTTTCTTACATCCAAACTGCCATATCTCGCGAACGGATTGACCGATCCGCAAAATTTCTGTTGCATCTGAAAGTAGACACTCGCCCGATTACAACGGTATACGTACTTCTCCCCTAGGCCGTTCTAGTCATTCGTTTCGAGCATCAGAACTGCGAAAATTTTGTGTTTCTCAAGGGTTTCTTATCTCCAAACTGCCATATCTCGCGAACGGATTGATCAATCCGCAAAATTTCTGTTGCATCTGAAAGTAGAAACTCGCCCGATTACAACGGTGTGCGCACTTTTCCCCTAGGCGGTTCTAGTTATTCGTTTCGGGCATCAGAACTGCGAAAATTTTGAGTTTCTCTAGCGTTTCTTACATCCAAACTGCCATATCTCGCGAACGGATTGACCGATCCGCAAAATTTCTGTTGCATCTGAAAGTAGACACTCGCCCGATTACAACGGTATGCGTACTTCTCCCCTAGGCCGTTCTAGTCATTCGTTTCGAGCATCAGAACTGCGAAAATTTTGAGTTTCTCTAGCGTTTCTTTCCTCCAAACTGCCACATCTCGCGAACGGATTGACCAATTCGCAAAATTTCTGTTGCATCTGAAAGTAGAAACTCGCCCGATTACAACGGTATGTGTAGTTTTCCCCAAGGCCGTTCCAGTTATTCGTTTCGAGCATCAGAACTGCGAAAATTTCGAGTTTCTCTGGCGTTTCTTACATCCAAACTGCCATATCTCGCGAACGGATTGACCGATCCGCAAAATTTCTGTTGCATCTGAAAGTAGACACTCGCCCGATTAGAACGGTATACGAACTTCTCCCCTAGGCCGTTCTAGTCATTCGTTTCGAGCATCAGAACTGCGAAAATTTTGAGTTTCTCAAGCGTTTCTTATCTCCAAACTGCCATATCTCGCGAACGGATTGATCAATCCGCAAAATTTCTGTTGCATCTGAAAGTAGAAACTCGCCCGATTACAACGGTGTGCGCACTTTTCCCCTAGGCGGTTCTAGTTATTCGTTTCGGGCATCAGAACTGCGAAAATTTTGAGTTTCTCTAGCGTTTCTTACATCCAAACTGGCATATCTCGCGAACGGATTGACCGATCCGCAAAATTTCTGTTGCATCTGAAAGTAGACACTCGCCCGATTACAACGGTATGCGTACTTCTCCCCTAGGCCGTTCTAGTCATTCGTTTCGAGCATCAGAACTGCGAAAATTTTGAGTTTCTCAAGCGTTTCTTGCATCCAAACTGCCATATCTCGCGAACGGATTGACCGATACGCAAAATTTCTGTTGCATCTGAAAGTAGAAACTCGCCCGATTACAACGGTATGCGCACTTTTCCCCTACGCCGTTCTAGTTACTCGTTTCTCGCATCAGAACTGCGAAAATTTTGAGTTTCTCAAGCGTTTCTTACCTCCAAACTGCCACATCTCGCGAACGGATTGACCAATCCGCAAAATTTCTGTTGCATCTGAAAGTAGAAACTCGCCCGATTACAACGGTATGCGTACTTCTCCCCTAGGCCGTTCTAGTCATTCGTTTCGAGCATCAGAACTGCGAAAATTTTGAGTTTCTCTAGCGTTTCTTACCTCCAAACTGCCACATCTCGCGAACGGATTGACCAATTCGCAAAATTTCTGTTGCATCTGAAAGTAGAAACTCGCCCGATTACAACGGTATGTGTAGTTTTCCCCAAGGCCGTTCCAGTTATTCGTTTCGAGCATCAGAACTGCGAAAATTTCGAGTTTCTCTGGCGTTTCTTACATCCAAACTGCCATATCTCGCGAACGGATTGACCGATCCGCAAAATTTCTGTTGCATCTGAAAGTAGGCACTCGCCCGATTAGAACGGTATACGAACTTCTCCCCTAGGCCGTTCTAGTCATTCGTTTCGAGCATCAGAACTGCGAAAATTTTGAGTTTCTCAAGCGTTTCTTATCTCCAAACTGCCATATCTCGCGAACGGATTGATCAATCCGCAAAATTTCTGTTGCATCTGAAAGTAGAAACTCGCCCGATTACAACGGTGTGCGCACTTTTCCCCTAGGCGGTTCTAGTTATTCGTTTCGGGCATCAGAACTGCGAAAATTTTGAGTTTCTCTAGCGTTTCTTACATCCAAACTGGCATATCTCGCGAACGGATTGACCGATCCGCAAAATTTCTGTTGCATCTGAAAGTAGACACTCGCCCGATTACAACGGTATGCGTACTTCTCCCCTAGGCCGTTCTAGTCATTCGTTTCGAGCATCAGAACTGCGAAAATTTTGAGTTTCGCAAGCGTTTCTTGCATCCAAACTGCAATACCTCGCGAACGGATTGACCGATACGCAAAATTTCTGTTGCATCTGAAAGTAGAAACTCGCCCGATTACAACGGTATGCGCACTTTTCCCCTACGCCGTTCTAGTTACTCGTTTCACGCATCAGAACTGCGAAAATTTTGAGTTTCTCAAGCGTTTCTTACCTCCAAACTGCCACATCTCGCGAACGGATTGACCAATCCGCAAAATTTCTGTTGCATCTGAAAGTAGAAACTCGCCCGATTACTACGGTATGTGTAGTTTTCCCCAAGGCCGTTCCAGTTATTCGTTTCGAGCATCAGAACTGCGAAAATTTCGAGTTTCTCTAGCGTTTCTTACATCCAAACTGCCATATCTCGCGAACGGATTGACCGATCCGCAAAATTTCTGTTGCATCTGAAAGTAGACACTCGCCCGATTAGAACGGTATACGTACTTCTCCCCTAGGCCGTTCTAGTCATTCGTTTCGAGCATCAGAACTGCGAAAATTTTGAGTTTCTCAAGCGTTCCTTATCTCCAAACTGCCATATCTCGCGAACGGATTGATCAATCCGCAAAATTTCTGTTGCATCTGAAAGTAGAAACTCGCCCGATTACAACGGTGTGCGCACTTTTCCCCTAGGCGGTTCTAGTTATTCGTTTCGGGCATCAGAACTGCGAAAATTTTGAGTTTCTCTAGCGTTTCTTACATCCAAACTGCCATATCTCGCGAACGGATTGACCGATCCGCAAAATTTCTGTTGCATCTGAAAGTAGACACTCGCCCGATTACAACGGTATGCGTACTTCTCCCCTAGGCCGTCCTAGTCATTCGTTTCGAGCATCAGAACTGCGAAAATTTTGAGTTTCTCAAGCGTTTCTTACCTCCAAACTGCCACATCTCGCGAACGGATTGACCAATTCGCAAAATTTCTGTTGCATCTGAAAGTAGAAACTCGCCCGATTACAACGGTATGTGTAGTTTTCCCCAAGGCCGTTCCAGTTATTCGTTTCGAGCATCAGAACTGCGAAAATTTCGAGTATCTCTAGCGTTTCTTACATCCAAACTGCCATATCTCGCGAACGGATTGACCGATCCGCAAAATTTCTGTTGCATCTGAAAGTAGACACTCGCCCGATTAGAACGGTATACGAACTTCTCCCCTAGGCCGTTCTAGTCATTCGTTTCGAGCATCAGAACTGCGAAAATTTTGAGTTTCTCAAGCGTTTCTTATCTCCAAACTGCCATATCTCGCGAACGGATTGATCAATCCGCAAAATTTCTGTTGCATCTGAAAGTGGAAACTCGCCCGATTACAGCGGTATGCGTACTTCTCCCCTTGGCCGTTCTAGTCATTCGTTTCGAGCATCAGAACTGCGAAAATTTTGAGTTTCTCAAGCGTTTCTTGCATCCAAACTGCCATATCTCGCGAACGGATTGACCGATCCGCAAAATTTCTGTTGCATCTGAAAGTAGAAACTCGCCCGATTACAACGGTATGCGCACTTTTCCCCTACGCCGTTCTAGTTACTCGTTTCTCGCATCAGAACTGCGAAAATTTTGAGTTTCTCAAGCGTTTCTTACCTCCAAACTGCCACATCTCGCGAACGGATTGACCAATCCGCAAAATTTCTGTTGCATCTGAAAGTAGAAACTCGCCCGATTACTTCGGTATGTGTAGTTTTCCCCAAGGCCGTTCCAGTTATTCGTTTCGAGCATCAGAACTGCGAAAATTTCGAGTATCTCTAGCGTTTCTTACATCCAAACTGCCATATCTCGCGAACGGATTGACCAATCCGCAAAATTTCTGTTGCATCTGAAAGTAGACACTCGCCCGATTACAACGGTATACGTACTTCTCCCCTAGGCCGTTCTAGTCATTCGTTTCGAGCATCAGAACTGCGAAAATTTTGAGTTTCTCAAGCGTTTCTTATCTCCAAACTGCCATATCTCGCGAACGGATTGATCAATCCGCAAAATTTCTGTTGCATCTGAAAGTAGAAACTCGCCCGATTACAACGGTGTGCGCACTTTTCCCCTAGGCGGTTCTAGTTATTCGTTTCGGGCATCAGAACTGCGAAAATTTTGAGTTTCTCTAGCGTTTCTTACATCCAAACTGCCATATCTCGCGAACGGATTGACCGATCCGCAAAATTTCTGTTGCATCTGAAAGTAGACACTCGCCCGATTACAACGGTATGCGTACTTCTCCCCTAGGCCGTCCTAGTCATTCGTTTCGAGCATCAGAACTGCGAAAATTTTGAGTTTCTCAAGCGTTTCTTACCTCCAAACTGCCACATCTCGCGAACGGATTGACCAATTCGCAAAATTTCTGTTGCATCTGAAAGTAGAAACTCGCCCGATTACAACGGTATGTGTAGTTTTCCCCTAGGCCGTTCTAGTCATTCGTTTCGAGCATCAGAACTGCGAAAATTTTGAGTTTCTCAAGCGTTTCTTATCTCCAAACTGCCATATCTCGCGAACGGATTGATCAATCCGCAAAATTTCTGTTGCATCTGAAAGTGGAAACTCGCCCGATTACAGCGGTATGCGTACTTCTCCCCTTGGCCGTTCTAGTCATTCGTTTCGAGCATCAGAACTGCGAAAATTTTGAGTTTCTCAAGCGTTTCTTGCATCCAAACTGCCATATCTCGCGAACGGATTGACCGATCCGCAAAATTTCTGTTGCATCTGAAAGTAGAAACTCGCCCGATTACAACGGTATGCGCACTTTTCCCCTACGCCGTTCTAGTTACTCGTTTCTCGCATCAGAACTGCGAAAATTTTGAGTTTCTCAAGCGTTTCTTACCTCCAAACTGCCACATCTCGCGAACGGATTGACCAATCCGCAAAATTTCTGTTGCATCTGAAAGTAGAAACTCGCCCGATTACTTCGGTATGTGTAGTTTTCCCCAAGGCCGTTCCAGTTATTCGTTTCGAGCATCAGAACTGCGAAAATTTCGAGTATCTCTAGCGTTTCTTACATCCAAACTGCCATATCTCGCGAACGGATTGACCAATCCGCAAAATTTCTGTTGCATCTGAAAGTAGACACTCGCCCGATTACAACGGTATACGTACTTCTCCCCTAGGCCGTTCTAGTCATTCGTTTCGAGAATGAGAACTGCGAAAATTTTGAGTATCTAAAGCGTTTCTTATCTCCAAACTGCCATATCTCGCGAACGGATTGACCGATCCGCAAAATTTCTGTTGCATCTGAAAGTAGACACTCGCCCAATTACAACGGTATGCGTACTTCTCCCCTAGGCCGTTCTAGTCATTCGTTACGAGCATCAGAACTGCGAAAATTTTGAGTTTCTCAAGCGTTTCTTACCTCCAAACTGCCACATCTCGCGAACGGATTGACCAATCCGCAAAATTTCTGTTGCATCTGAAAGTAGAAACTCGCCCGATTACAACGGTGTGCGCACTTTTCCCCTAGGCGGTTCTAGTTATTCGTTTCGGGCATCAGAACTGCGAAAATTTTGAGTTTCTCTAGCGTTTCTTACATCCAAACTGCCATATCTCGCGAACGGATTGACCGATCCGCAAAATTTCTGTTGCATCTGAAAGTAGACACTCGCCCGATTACAACGGTATGCGTACTTCTCCCCTAGGCCGTTCTAGTCATTCGTTTCGAGCATCAGAACTGCGAAAATTTTGAGTTTCTCTAGCGTTTCTTACCTCCAAACTGCCACATCTCGCGAACGGATTGACCAATTCGCAAAATTTCTGTTGCATCTGAAAGTAGAAACTCGCCCGATTACAACGGTATGTGTAGTTTTCCCCAAGGCCGTTCCAGTTATTCGTTTCGAGCATCAGAACTGCGAAAATTTCGAGTTTCTCTAGCGTTTCTTACATCCAAACTGCCATATCTCGCGAACGGATTGACCGATCCGCAAAATTTCTGTTGCATCTGAAAGTAGACACTCGCCCGATTAGAACGGTATGCGCACTTTTCCCCTACGCCGTTCTAGTTACTCGTTTCTCGCATCAGAACTGCGAAAATTTTGAGTTTCTCAAGCGTTTCTTATTTCCAAACTGCCATATCTCACGAACGGATTGATCAATCCGCAAAACTTCTGTTGCATCTGAAAGTAGAAACTCGCCCGATTACAACGGTATGTGTAGTTTTCCCCTAGGCCGTTCTAGTTATTCGTTTCAAGAATCAGAACTGCGCAAATTTTGAGTTTCTCAAGCGTTTCTTACATCCAAACTGCCATATCTCGCGAACGGATTGACCGGTCCGCAAAATTTCTGTTGCATCTGAAAGTAGACACTCGCCCAATTACAACGGTATACGAACTTCTCCCCTAGGCCGTTCTAGTCATTCGTTTCGAGCATCAGAACTGCGAAAATTTTGAGTTTCTCAAGCGTTTCTTGCATCCAAACTGCCATATCTCGCGAACGGATTGACCGATCCGCAAAATTTCTGTTGCATCTGAAAGTAGAAACTCGCCCGATTACAACGGTATGCGCACTTTTCCCCTACGCCGTTCTAGTTACTCGTTTCTCGCATCAGAACTGCGAAAATTTTGAGTTTCTCAAGCGTTTCTTACCTCCAAACTGCCACATCTCGCGAACGGATTGACCAATCCGCAAAATTTCTGTTGCATCTGAAAGTAGAAACTCGCCCGATTACTACGGTATGTGTAGTTTTACCCAAGGCCGTTCCAGTTATTCGTTTCGAGCATAAGAACTGCGAAAATTTCGAGTTTCTCTAGCGTTTCTTACATCCAAACTGCCATATCTCGCGAACGGATTGACCGATCCGCAAAATTTCTGTTGCATCTGAAAGTAGACACTCGCCCGATTACAACGGTATACGTACTTCTCCCCTAGGCCGTTCTAGTCATTCGTTTCGAGCATCAGAACTGCGAAAATTTTGTGTTTCTCAAGGGTTTCTTATCTCCAAACTGCCATATCTCGCGAACGGATTGATCAATCCGCAAAATTTCTGTTGCATCTGAAAGTAGAAACTCGCCCGATTACAACGGTGTGCGCACTTTTCCCCTAGGCGGTTCTAGTTATTCGTTTCGGGCATCAGAACTGCGAAAATTTTGAGTTTCTCAAGCGTTTCTTGCATCCAAACAGCCATATCTCGCGAACGGATTGACCGATCCGCAAAATTTCTGTTGCATCTGAAAGTAGAAACTCGCCCGATTACAACGGTATGCGCACTTTTCCCCTACGCCGTTCTAGTTACTCGTTTCTCGCATCAGAACTGCGAAAATTTTGAGTTTCTCAAGCGTTTCTTATTTCCAAACTGCCATATCTCACGAACGGATTGATCAATCCGCAAAACTTCTGTTGCATCTGAAAGTAGAAACTCGCCCGATTACAACGGTATGTGTAGTTTTCCCCTAGGCCGTTCTAGTTATTCGTTTCAAGAATCAGAACTGCGCAAATTTTGAGTTTCTCAAGCGTTTCTTACATCCAAACTGCCATATCTCGCGAACGGATTGACCGGTCCGCAAAATTTCTGTTGCATCTGAAAGTAGACACTCGCCCGATTAGAACGGTATACGAACTTCTCCCCTAGGCCGTTCTAGTCATTCGTTTCGAGCATCAGAACTGCGAAAATTTTGAGTTTCTCAAGCGTTTCTTGCATCCAAACTGCCATATCTCGCGAACGGATTGACCGATCCGCAAAATTTCTGTTGCATCTGAAAGTAGAAACTCGCCCGATTACAACGGTATGCGCACTTTTCCCCTACGCCGTTCTAGTTACTCGTTTCTCTCATCAGAACTGCGAAAATTTTGAGTTTCTCAAGCGTTTCTTACCTCCAAACTGCCACATCTCGCGAACGGATTGACCAATCCGCAAAATTTCTGTTGCATCTGAAAGTAGAAACTCGCCCGATTACTACGGTATGTGTAGTTTTCCCCAAGGCCGTTCCAGTTATTCGTTTCGAGCATAAGAACTGCGAAAATTTCGAGTTTCTCTAGCGTTTCTTACATCCAAACTGCCATATCTCGCGAACGGATTGACCGATCCGCAAAATTTCTGTTGCATCTGAAAGTAGACACTCGCCCAATTACAACGGTATGCGTACTTCTCCCCTAGGCCGTTCTAGTCATTCGTTACGAGCATCAGAACTGCGAAAATTTTGAGTTTCTCAAGCGTTTCTTACCTCCAAACTGCCACATCTCGCGAACGGATTGACCAATCCGCAAAATTTCTGTTGCATCTGAAAGTAGAAACTCGCCCGATTACAACGGTGTGCGCACTTTTCCCCTAGGCGGTTCTAGTTATTCGTGTCGGGCATCAGAACTGCGAAAATTTTGAGTTTCTCTAGCGTTTCTTACATCCAAACTGCCATATCTCGCGAACGGATTGACCGATCCGCAAAATTTCTGTTGCATCTGAAAGTAGACACCCGCCCGATTACAACGGTATGCGTACTTCTCCCCTAGGCCGTTCTAGTCATTCGTTTCGAGCATCAGAACTGCGAAAATTTTGAGTTTCTCTAGCGTTTCTTACCTCCAAACTGCCACATCTCGCGAACGGATTGACCAATTTGCAAAATTTCTGTTGCATCTGAAAGTAGAAACTCGCCCGATTACAACGGTATGTGTAGTTTTCTCCAAGGCCGTTCCAGTTATTCGTTTCGAGCATCAGAACTGCGAAAATTTCGAGTTTCTCTAGCGTTTCTTACATCCAAACTGCCATATCTCGCGAACGGATTGACCGATCCGCAAAATTTCTGTTGCATCTGAAAGTAGACACTCGCCCGATTAGAACGGTATACGAACTTCTCCCCTAGGCCGTTCTAGTCATTCGTTTCGAGCATCAGAACTGCGAAAATTTTGAGTTTCTCAAGCGTTTCTTATCTCCAAACTGCCATATCTCGCGAACGGATTGATCAATCCGCAAAATTTCTGTTGCATCTGAAAGTGGAAACTCGCCCGATTACAGCGGTATGCGTACTTCTCCCCTTGGCCGTTCTAGTCATTCGTTTCGAGCATCAGAACTGCGAAAATTTTGAGTTTCTCAAGCGTTTCTTGCATCCAAACTGCCATATCTCGCGAACGGATTGACCGATCCGCAAAATTTCTGTTGCATCTGAAAGTAGAAACTCGCCCGATTACAACGGTATGCGCACTTTTCCCCTACGCCGTTCTAGTTACTCGTTTCTCGCATCAGAACTGCGAAAATTTTGAGTTTCTCAAGCGTTTCTTACCTCCAAACTGCCACATCTCGCGAACGGATTGACCAATCCGCAAAATTTCTGTTGCATCTGAAAGTAGAAACTCGCCCGATTACTACGGTATGTGTAGTTTTCCCCAAGGCCGTTCCAGTTATTCGTTTCGAGCATCAAAACTGCGAAAATTTCGAGTATCTCTAGCGTTTCTTACATCCAAACTGCCATATCTCGCGAACGGATTGACCGATCCGCAAAATTTCTGTTGCATCTGAAAGTAGACACTCGCCCGATTACAACGGTATACGTACTTCTCCCCTAGGCCGTTCTAGTCATTCGTTTCGAGCATCAGAACTGCGAAAATTTTGTGTTTCTCAAGGGTTTCTTATCTCCAAACTGCCATATCTCGCGAACGGATTGATCAATCCGCAAAATTTCTGTTGCATCTGAAAGTAGAAACTCGCCCGATTACAACGGTGTGCGCACTTTTCCCCTAGGCGGTTCTAGTTATTCGTTTCGGGCATCAGAACTGCGAAAATTTTGAGTTTCTCAAGCGTTTCTTGCATCCAAACAGCCATATCTCGCGAACGGATTGACCGATCCGCAAAATATCTGTTGCATCTGAAAGTAGAAACTCGCCCGATTACAACGGTATGCGCACTTTTCCCCTACGCCGTTCTAGTTACTCGTTTCTCGCATCAGAACTGCGAAAATTTTGAGTTTCTCAAGCGTTTCTTATTTCCAAACTGCCATATCTCACGAACGGATTGATCAATCCGCAAAACTTCTGTTGCATCTGAAAGTAGAAACTCGCCCGATTACAACGGTATGTGTAGTTTTCCCCTAGGCCGTTCTAGTTATTCGTTTCAAGAATCAGAACTGCGCAAATTTTGAGTTTCTCAAGCGTTTCTTACATCCAAACTGCCATATCTCGCGAACGGATTGACCGGTCCGCAAAATTTCTGTTGCATCTGAAAGTAGACACTCGCCCGATTAGAACGGTATACGAACTTCTCCCCTAGGCCGTTCTAGTCATTCGTTTCGAGCATCAGAACTGCGAAAATTTTGAGTTTCTCAAGCGTTTCTTGCATCCAAACTGCCATATCTCGCGAACGGATTGACCGATCCGCAAAATTTCTGTTGCATCTGAAAGTAGAAACTCGCCCGATTACAACGGTATGCGCACTTTTCCCCTACGCCGTTCTAGTTACTCGTTTCTCTCATCAGAACTGCGAAAATTTTGAGTTTCTCAAGCGTTTCTTACCTCCAAACTGCCACATCTCGCGAACGGATTGACCAATCCGCAAAATTTCTGTTGCATCTGAAAGTAGAAACTCGCCCGATTACTACGGTATGTGTAGTTTTCCCCAAGGCCGTTCCAGTTATTCGTTTCGAGCATAAGAACTGCGAAAATTTCGAGTTTCTCTAGCGTTTCTTACATCCAAACTGCCATATCTCGCGAACGGATTGACCGATCCGCAAAATTTCTGTTGCATCTGAAAGTAGACACTCGCCCAATTACAACGGTATGCGTACTTCTCCCCTAGGCCGTTCTAGTCATTCGTTACGAGCATCAGAACTGCGAAAATTTTGAGTTTCTCAAGCGTTTCTTACCTCCAAACTGCCACATCTCGCGAACGGATTGACCAATCCGCAAAATTTCTGTTGCATCTGAAAGTAGAAACTCGCCCGATTACAACGGTGTGCGCACTTTTCCCCTAGGCGGTTCTAGTTATTCGTGTCGGGCATCAGAACTGCGAAAATTTTGAGTTTCTCTAGCGTTTCTTACATCCAAACTGCCATATCTCGCGAACGGATTGACCGATCCGCAAAATTTCTGTTGCATCTGAAAGTAGACACCCGCCCGATTACAACGGTATGCGTACTTCTCCCCTAGGCCGTTCTAGTCATTCGTTTCGAGCATCAGAACTGCGAAAATTTTGAGTTTCTCTAGCGTTTCTTACCTCCAAACTGCCACATCTCGCGAACGGATTGACCAATTTGCAAAATTTCTGTTGCATCTGAAAGTAGAAACTCGCCCGATTACAACGGTATGTGTAGTTTTCTCCAAGGCCGTTCCAGTTATTCGTTTCGAGCATCAGAACTGCGAAAATTTCGAGTTTCTCTAGCGTTTCTTACATCCATACTGCCATATCTCGCGAACGGATTGACCGATCCGCAAAATTTCTGTTGCATCTGAAAGTAGACACTCGCCCGATTAGAACGGTATACGAACTTCTCCCCTAGGCCGTTCTAGTCATTCGTTTCGAGCATCAGAACTGCGAAAATTTTGAGTTTCTCAAGCGTTTCTTATCTCCAAACTGCCATATCTCGCGAACGGATTGATCAATCCGCAAAATTTCTGTTGCATCTGAAAGTGGAAACTCGCCCGATTACAGCGGTATGCGTACTTCTCCCCTTGGCCGTTCTAGTCATTCGTTTCGAGCATCAGAACTGCGAAAATTTTGAGTTTCTCAAGCGTTTCTTGCATCCAAACTGCCATATCTCGCGAACGGATTGACCGATCCGCAAAATTTCTGTTGCATCTGAAAGTAGAAACTCGCCCGATTACAACGGTATGCGCACTTTTCCCCTACGCCGTTCTAGTTACTCGTTTCTCGCATCAGAACTGCGAAAATTTTGAGTTTCTCAAGCGTTTCTTACCTCCAAACTGCCACATCTCGCGAACGGATTGACCAATCCGCAAAATTTCTGTTGCATCTGAAAGTAGAAACTCGCCCGATTACTACGGTATGTGTAGTTTTCCCCAAGGCCGTTCCAGTTATTCGTTTCGAGCATCAAAACTGCGAAAATTTCGAGTATCTCTAGCGTTTCTTACATCCAAACTGCCATATCTCGCGAACGGATTGACCAATCCGCAAAATTTCTGTTGCATCTGAAAGTAGACACTCGCCCGATTACAACGGTATACGTACTTCTCCCCTAGGCCGTTCTAGTCATTCGTTTCGAGAACCAGAACTGCGAAAATTTTGAGTATCTAAAGCGTTTCTTATCTCCAAACTGCCATATCTCGCGAACGGATTGACCGATCCGCAAAATTTCTGTTGCATCTGAAAGTAGACACTCGCCCGATTACAACGGTATGCGTACTTCTCCCCTAGGCCGTTCTAGTCATTCGTTTCGAGCATCAGAACTGCGAAAATTTTGAGTTTCTCTAGCGTTTCTTACCTCCAAACTGCCACATCTCGCGAACGGATTGACCAATTCGCAAAATTTCTGTTGCATCTGAAAGTAGAAACTCGCCCGATTACAACGGTATGTGTAGTTTTCCCCAAGGCCGTTCCAGTTATTCGTTTCGAGCATCAGAACTGCGAAAATTTCGAGTTTCTCTAGCGTTTCTTACATCCAAACTGCCATATCTCGCGAACGGATTGACCGATCCGCAAAATTTCTGTAGCATCTGAAAGTAGACACTCGCCCGATTAGAACGGTATACGAACTTCTCCCCTAGGCCGTTCTATTCATTCGTTTCGAGCATCAGAACTGCGAAAATTTTGAGTTTCTCAAGCGTTTCTTATCTCCAAACTGCCATATCTCGCGAACGGATTGATCAATCCGCAAAATTTCTGTTGCATCTGAAAGTAGAAACTCGCCCGATTACAACGGTGTGCGCACTTTTCCCCTAGGCGGTTCTAGTTATTCGTTTCGGGCATCAGAACTGCGAAAATTTTGAGTTTCTCTAGCGTTTCTTACATCCAAACTGGCATATCTCGCGAACGGATTGACCGATCCGCAAAATTTCTGTTGCATCTGAAAGTAGACACCCGCCCGATTACAACGGTATGCGTACTTCTCCCCTAGGCCGTTCTAGTCATTCGTTTCGAGCATCAGAACTGCGAAAATTTTGAGTTTCTCTAGCGTTTCTTACCTCCAAACTGCCACATCTCGCGAACGGATTGACCAATTTGCAAAATTTCTGTTGCATCTGAAAGTAGAAACTCGCCCGATTACAACGGTATGTGTAGTTTTCTCCAAGGCCGTTCCAGTTATTCGTTTCGAGCATCAGAACTGCGAAAATTTCGAGTTTCTCTAGCGTTTCTTACATCCAAACTGCCATATCTCGCGAACGGATTGACCGATCCGCAAAATTTCTGTTGCATCTGAAAGTAGACACTCGCCCGATTAGAACGGTATACGAACTTCTCCCCTAGGCCGTTCTAGTCATTCGTTTCGAGCATCAGAACTGCGAAAATTTTGAGTTTCTCAAGCGTTTCTTATCTCCAAACTGCCATATCTCGCGAACGGATTGATCAATCCGCAAAATTTCTGTTGCATCTGAAAGTGGAAACTCGCCCGATTACAGCGGTATGCGTACTTCTCCCCTTGGCCGTTCTAGTCATTCGTTTCGAGCATCAGAACTGCGAAAATTTTGAGTTTCTCAAGCGTTTCTTGCATCCAAACTGCCATATCTCGCGAACGGATTGACCGATCCGCAAAATTTCTGTTGCATCTGAAAGTAGAAACTCGCCCGATTACAACGGTATGCGCACTTTTCCCCTACGCCGTTCTAGTTACTCGTTTCTCGCATCAGAACTGCGAAAATTTTGAGTTTCTCAAGCGTTTCTTACCTCCAAACTGCCACATCTCGCGAACGGATTGACCAATCCGCAAAATTTCTGTTGCATCTGAAAGTAGAAACTCGCCCGATTACTACGGTATGTGTAGTTTTCCCCAAGGCCGTTCCAGTTATTCGTTTCGAGCATCAAAACTGCGAAAATTTCGAGTATCTCTAGCGTTTCTTACATCCAGACTGCCATATCTCGCGAACGGATTGACCAATCCGCAAAATTTCTGTTGCATCTGAAAGTAGACACTCGCCCGATTACAACGGTATACGTACTTCTCCCCTAGGCCGTTCTAGTCATTCGTTTCGAGAATCAGAACTGCGAAAATTTTGAGTATCTAAAGCGTTTCTTATCTCCAAACTGCCATATCTCGCGAACGGATTGACCGATCCGCAAAATTTCTGTTGCATCTGAAAGTAGACACTCGCCCGATTACAACGGTATGCGTACTTCTCCCCTAGGCCGTTCTAGTCATTCGTTTCGAGCATCAGAACTGCGAAAATTTTGAGTTTCTCTAGCGTTTCTTACCTCCAAACTGCCACATCTCGCGAACGGATTGACCAATTCGCAAAATTTCTGTTGCATCTGAAAGTAGAAACTCGCCCGATTACAACGGTATGTGTAGTTTTCCCCAAGGCCGTTCCAGTTATTCGTTTCGAGCATCAGAACTGCGAAAATTTCGAGTTTCTCTAGCGTTTCTTACATCCAAACTGCCATATCTCGCGAACGGATTGACCGATCCGCAAAATTTCTGTTGCATCTGAAAGTAGACACTCGCCCGATTAGAACGGTATACGAGCTTCTCCCCTAGGCCGTTCTATTCATTCGTTTCGAGCATCAGAACTGCGAAAATTTTGAGTTTCTCAAGCGTTTCTTATCTCCAAACTGCCATATCTCGCGAACGGATTGATCAATCCGCAAAATTTCTGTTGCATCTGAAAGTAGAAACTCGCCCGATTACAACGGTGTGCGCACTTTTCCCCTAGGCGGTTCTAGTTATTCGTTTCGGGCATCAGAACTGCGAAAATTTTGAGTTTCTCTAGCGTTTCTTACATCCAAACTGGCATATCTCGCGAACGGATTGACCGATCCGCAAAATTTCTGTTGCATCTGAAAGTAGACACTCGCCCGATTACAACGGTATGCGTACTTCTCCCCTAGGCCGTTCTAGTCATTCGTTTCGAGCATCAGAACTGCGAAAATTTTGAGTTTCTCAAGCGTTTCTTGCATCCAAACTGCCATATCTCGCGAACGGATTGACCGATACGCAAAATTTCTGTTGCATCTGAAAGTAGAAACTCGCCCGATTACAACGGTATGCGCACTTTTCCCCTACGCCGTTCTAGTTACTTGTTTCTCGCATCAGAACTGCGAAAATTTTGAGTTTCTCAAGCGTTTCTTACCTCCAAACTGCCACATCTCGCGAACGGATTGACCAATCCGCAAAATTTCTGTTGCATCTGAAAGTAGAAACTCGCCCGATTACTACGGTATGTGTAGTTTTCCCCAAGGCCGTTCCAGTTATTCGTTTCGAGCATCAGAACTGCGAAAATTTCGAGTTTCTCTAGCGTTTCTTACATCCAAACTGCCATATCTCGCGAACGGATTGACCGATCCGCAAAATTTCTGTTGCATCTGAAAGTAGACACTCGCCCAATTACAACGGTATGCGTACTTCTCCCCTAGGCCGTTCTAGTCATTCGTTACGAGCATCAGAACTGCGAAAATTTGAGTTTCTCAAGCGTTTCTTACCTCCAAACTGCCACATCTCGCGAACGGATTGACCAATCCGCAAAATTTCTGTTGCATCTGAAAGTAGAAACTCGCCCGATTACAACGGTGTGCGCACTTTTCCCCTAGGCGGTTCTAGTTATTCGTTTCGGGCATCAGAACTGCGAAAATTTTGAGTTTCTCTAGCGTTTCTTACATCCAAACTGCCATATCTCGCGAACGGATTGACCGATCCGCAAAATTTCTGTTGCATCTGAAAGTAGACACTCGCCCGATTACAGCGGTATGCGTACTTCTCCCCTAGGCCGTTCTAGTCATTCGTTTCGAGAATCAGAACTGCGAAAATTTCGAGTTTCTCTAGCGTTTCTTACATCCAAACTGCCATATCTCGCGAACGGATTGACCGATCCGCAAAATTTCTGTTGCATCTGAAAGTAGACACTCGCCCGATTAGAACGGTATACGAACTTCTCCCCTAGGCCGTTCTAGTCATTCGTTTCGAGCATCAGAACTGCGAAAATTTTGAGTTTCTCAAGCGTTTCTTATCTCCAAACTGCCATATCTCGCGAACGGATTGATCAATCCGCAAAATTTCTGTTGCATCTGAAAGTAGAAACTCGCCCGATTACAACGGTGTGCGCACTTTTCCCCTAGGCGGTTCTAGTTATTCGTTTCGGGCATCAGAACTGCGAAAATTTTGAGTTTCTCTAGCGTTTCTTACATCCAAACTGGCATATCTCGCGAACGGATTGACCGATCCGCAAAATTTCTGTTGCATCTGAAAGTAGACACTCGCCCGATTACAACGGTATGCGTACTTCTCCCCTAGGCCGTTCTAGTCATTCGTTTCGAGCATCAGAACTGCGAAAATTTTGAGTTTCTCAAGCGTTTCTTGCATCCAAACTGCCATATCTCGCGAACGGATTGACCGATACGCAAAATTTCTGTTGCATCTGAAAGTAGAAACTCGCCCGATTACAACGGTATGCGCACTTTTCCCCTACGCCGTTCTAGTTACTCGTTTCTCGCATCAGAACTGCGAAAATTTTGAGTTTCTCAAGCGTTTCTTACCTCCAAACTGCCACATCTCGCGAACGGATTGACCAATCCGCAAAATTTCTGTTGCATCTGAAAGTAGAAACTCGCCCGATTACTACGGTATGTGTAGTTTTCCCCAAGGCCGTTCCAGTTATTCGTTTCGAGCATCAGAACTGCGAAAATTTCGAGTTTCTCTAGCGTTTCTTACATCCAAACTGCCATATCTCGCGAACGGATTGACCGATCCGCAAAATTTCTGTTGCATCTGAAAGTAGACACTCGCCCAATTACAACGGTATGCGTACTTCTCCCCTAGGCCGTTCTAGTCATTCGTTACGAGCATCAGAACTGCGAAAATATTGAGTTTCTCAAGCGTTTCTTACCTCCAAACTGCCACATCTCGCGAACGGATTGACCAATCCGCAAAATTTCTGTTGCATCTGAAAGTAGAAACTCGCCCGATTACAACGGTGTGCGCACTTTTCCCCTAGGCGGTTCTAGTTATTCGTTTCGGGCATCAGAACTGCGAACATTTTGAGTTTCTCTAGCGTTTCTTACATCCAAACTGCCATATCTCGCGAACGGATTGACCGATCCGCAAAATTTCTGTTGCATCTGAAAGTAGACACTCGCCCGATTACAACGGTATGCGTACTTCTCCCCTAGGCCGTTCTAGTCATTCGTTTCGAGCATCAGAACTGCGAAAATTTTGAGTTTCTCTAGCGTTTCTTACCTCCAAACTGCCACATCTCGCGAACGGATTGACCAATTCGCAAAATTTCTGTTGCATCTGAAAGTAGAAACTCGCCCGATTACAACGGTATGTGTAGTTTTCCCCAAGGCCGTTCCAGTTATTCGTTTCGAGCATCAGAACTGCGAAAATTTCGAGTTTCTCTAGCGTTTCTTACATCCAAACTGCCATATCTCGCGAACGGATTGACCGATCCGCAAAATTTCTGTTGCATCTGAAAGTAGACACTCGCCCGATTAGAACGGTATACGAACTTCTCCCCTAGGCCGTTCTAGTCATTCGTTTCGAGCATCAGAACTGCGAAAATTTTGAGTTTCTCAAGCGTTTCTTATCTCCAAACTGCCATATCTCGCGAACGGATTGATCAATCCGCAAAATTTCTGTTGCATCTGAAAGTAGAAACTCGCCCGATTACAACGGTGTGCGCACTTTTCCCCTAGGCGGTTCTAGTTATTCGTTTCGGGCATCAGAACTGCGAAAATTTTGAGTTTCTCTAGCGTTTCTTACATCCAAACTGGCATATCTCGCGAACGGATTGACCGATCCGCAAAATTTCTGTTGCATCTGAAAGTAGACACTCGCCCGATTACAACGGTATGCGTACTTCTCCCCTAGGCCGTTCTAGTCATTCGTTTCGAGCATCAGAACTGCGAAAATTTTGAGTTTCTCAAGCGTTTCTTGCATCCAAACTGCCATATCTCGCGAACGGATTGACCGATACGCAAAATTTCTGTTGCATCTGAAAGTAGAAACTCGCCCGATTACAACGGTATGCGCACTTTTCCCCTACGCCGTTCTAGTTACTCGTTTCTCGCATCAGAACTGCGAAAATTTTGAGTTTCTCAAGCGTTTCTTACCTCCAAACTACCACATCTCGCGAACGGATTGACCAATCCGCAAAATTTCTGTTGCATCTGAAAGTAGAAACTCGCCCGATTACTACGGTATGTGTAGTTTTCCCCAAGGCCGTTCCAGTTATTCGTTTCGAGCATCAGAACTGCGAAAATTTCGAGTTTCTCTAGCGTTTCTTACATCCAAACTGCCATATCTCGCGAACGGATTGACCGATCCGCAAAATTTCTGTTGCATCTGAAAGTAGACACTCGCCCGATTAGAACGGTATACGTACTTCTCCCCTAGGCCGTTCTAGTCATTCGTTTCGAGCATCAGAACTGCGAAAATTTTGAGTTTCTCAAGCGTTTCTTATCTCCAAACTGCCATATCTCGCGAACGGATTGATCAATCCGCAAAATTTCTGTTGCATCTGAAAGTAGAAACTCGCCCGATTACAACGGTGTGCGCACTTTTCCCCTAGGCGGTTCTAGTTATTCGTTTCGGGCATCAGAACTGCGAAAATTTTGAGTTTCTCTAGCGTTTCTTACATCCAAACTGCCATATCTCGCGAACGGATTGACCGATCCGCAAAATTTCTGTTGCATCTGAAAGTAGACACTCGCCCGATTACAACGGTATGCGTACTTCTCCCCTAGGCCGTCCTAGTCATTCGTTTCGAGCATCAGAACTGCGAAAATTTTGAGTTTCTCAAGCGTTTCTTACCTCCAAACTGCCACATCTCGCGAACGGATTGACCAATTCGCAAAATTTCTGTTGCATCTGAAAGTAGAAACTCGCCCGATTACAACGGTATGTGTAGTTTTCCCCAAGGCCGTTCCAGTTATTCGTTTCGAGCATCAGAACTGCGAAAATTTCGAGTATCTCTAGCGTTTCTTACATCCAAACTGCCATATCTCGCGAACGGATTGACCGATCCGCAAAATTTCTGTTGCATCTGAAAGTAGACACTCGCCCGATTAGAACGGTATACGAACTTCTCCCCTAGGCCGTTCTAGTCATTCGTTTCGAGCATCAGAACTGCGAAAATTTTGAGTTTCTCAAGCGTTTCTTATCTCCAAACTGCCATATCTCGCGAACGGATTGATCAATCCGCAAAATTTCTGTTGCATCTGAAAGTGGAAACTCGCCCGATTACAGCGGTATGCGTACTTCTCCCCTTGGCCGTTCTAGTCATTCGTTTCGAGCATCAGAACTGCGAAAATTTTGAGTTTCTCAAGCGTTTCTTGCATCCAAACTGCCATATCTCGCGAACGGATTGACCGATCCGCAAAATTTCTGTTGCATCTGAAAGTAGAAACTCGCCCGATTACAACGGTATGCGCACTTTTCCCCTACGCCGTTCTAGTTACTCGTTTCTCGCATCAGAACTGCGAAAATTTTGAGTTTCTCAAGCGTTTCTTACCTCCAAACTGCCACATCTCGCGAACGGATTGACCAATCCGCAAAATTTCTGTTGCATCTGAAAGTAGAAACTCGCCCGATTACTTCGGTATGTGTAGTTTTCCCCAAGGCCGTTCCAGTTATTCGTTTCGAGCATCAGAACTGCGAAAATTTCGAGTATCTCTAGCGTTTCTTACATCCAAACTGCCATATCTCGCGAACGGATTGACCAATCCGCAAAATTTCTGTTGCATCTGAAAGTAGACACTCGCCCGATTAGAACGGTATACGAACTTCTCCCCTAGGCCGTTCTAGTCATTCGTTTCGAGCATCAGAACTGCGAAAATTTTGAGTTTCTCAAGCGTTTCTTGCATCCAAACTGCCATATCTCGCGAACGGATTGACCGATCCGCAAAATTTCTGTTGCATCTGAAAGTAGAAACTCGCCCGATTACAACGGTATGCGCACTTTTCCCCTACGCCGTTCTAGTTACTCGTTTCTCGCATCAGAACTGCGAAAATTTTGAGTTTCTCAAGCGTTTCTTACCTCCAAACTGCCACATCTCGCGAACGGATTGACCAATCCGCAAAATTTCTGTTGCATCTGAAAGTAGAAACTCGCCCGATTACTACGGTATGTGTAGTTTTCCCCAAGGCCGTTCCAGTTATTCGTTTCGAACATAAGAACTGCGAAAATTTCGAGTTTCTCTAGCGTTTCTTACATCCAAACTGCCATATCTCGCGAACGGATTGACCGATCCGCAAAATTTCTGTTGCATCTGAAAGTAGACACACGCCCGATTACAACGGTATACGTACTTCTCCCCTAGGCCGTTCTAGTCATTCGTTTCGAGCATCAGAACTGCGAAAATTTTGTGTTTCTCAAGGGTTTCTTATCTCCAAACTGCCATATCTCGCGAACGGATTGATCAATCCGCAAAATTTCTGTTGCATCTGAAAGTAGAAACTCGCCCGATTACAACGGTGTGCGCACTTTTCCCCTAGGCGGTTCTAGTTATTCGTTTCGGGCATCAGAACTGCGAAAATTTTGAGTTTCTCAAGCGTTTCTTACCTCCAAACTGCCACATCTCGCGAACGGATTGACCAATCCGCAAAATTTCTGTTGCATCTGAAAGTAGAAACTCGCCCGATTACTACGGTATGTGTAGTTTTCCCAAGGCCGTTCCTGTTATTCGTTTCGAGCATAAGAACTGCGAAAATTTCGAGTTTCTCTAGCGTTTCTTACATCCAAACTGCCATATCTCGCGAACGGATTGACCGATCCGCAAAATTTCTGTTGCATCTGAAAGTAGACACTCGCCCGATTACAACGGTATACGTACTTCTCCCCTAGGCCGTTCTAGTCATTCGTTTCGAGCATCAGAACTGCGAAAATTTTGTGTTTCTCAAGGGTTTCTTATCTCCAAACTGCCATATCTCGCGAACGGATTGATCAATCCGCAAAATTTCTGTTGCATCTGAAAGTAGAAACTCGCCCGATTACAACGGTGTGCGCACTTTTCCCCTAGGCGGTTCTAGTTATTCGTTTCGGGCATCAGAACTGCGAAAATTTTGAGTTTCTCAAGCGTTTCTTGCATCCAAACTGCCATATCTCGCGAACGGATTGACCGATCCGCAAAATTTCTGTTGCATCTGAAAGTAGAGACTCGCCCGATTACAACGGTATGCGCACTTTTCCCCTACGCCGTTCTAGTTACTCGTTTCTCGCATCAGAACTGCGAAAATTTTGAGTTTCTCAAGCGTTTCTTATTTCCAAACTGCCATATCTCACGAACGGATTGATCAATCCGCAAAACTTCTGTTGCATCTGAAAGTAGAAACTCGCCCGATTACAACGGTATGTGTAGTTTTCCCCTAGGCCGTTCTAGTTATTCGTTTCAAGAATCAGAACTGCGCAAATTTTGAGTTTCTCAAGCGTTTCTTACATCCAAACTGCCATATCTCGCGAACGGATTGACCGGTCCGCAAAATTTCTGTTGCATCTGAAAGTAGACACTCGCCCGATTAGAACGGTATACGAACTTCACCCCTAGGCCGTTCTAGTCATTCGTTTCGAGCATCAGAACTGCGAAAATTTTGAGTTTCTCAAGCGTTTCTTGCATCCAAACTGCCATATCTCGCGAACGGATTGACCGATCCGCAAAATTTCTGTTGCATCTGAAAGTAGAAACTCGCCCGATTACAACGGTATGCGCACTTTTCCCCTACGCCGTTCTAGTTACTCGTTTCTCTCATCAGAACTGCGAAAATTTTGAGTTTCTCAAGCGTTTCTTACTTCCAAACTGCCACATCTCGCGAACGGATTGACCAATCCGCAAAATTTCTGTTGCATCTGAAAGTAGAAACTCGCCCGATTACTACGGTATGTGTAGTTTTCCCCAAGGCCGTTCCAGTTATTCGTTTCGAGCATAAGAACTGCGAAAATTTCGAGTTTCTCTAGCGTTTCTTACCTCCAAACTGCCACATCTCGCGAACGGATTGACCAATTTGCAAAATTTCTGTTGCATCTGAAAGTAGAAACTCGCCCGATTACAACGGTATGTGTAGTTTTCTCCAAGGCCGTTCCAGTTATTCGTTTCGAGCATCAGAACTGCGAAAATTTCGAGTTTCTCTAGCGTTTCTTACATCCAAACTGCCATATCTCGCGAACGGATTGACCGATCCGCAAAATTTCTGTTGCATCTGAAAGTAGACACTCGCCCGATTAGAACGGTATACGAACTTCTCCCCTAGGCCGTTCTAGTCATTCGTTTCGAGCATCAGAACTGCGAAAATTTTGAGTTTCTCAAGCGTTTCTTATCTCCAAACTGCCATATCTCGCGAACGGATTGATCAATCCGCAAAATTTCTGTTGCATCTGAAAGTGGAAACTCGCCCGATTACAGCGGTATGCGTACTTCTCCCCTTGGCCGTTCTAGTCATTCGTTTCGAGCATCAGAACTGCGAAAATTTTGAGTTTCTCAAGCGTTTCTTGCATCCAAACTGCCATATCTCGCGAACGGATTGACCGATCAGCAAAATTTCTGTTGCATCTGAAAGTAGAAACTCGCCCGATTACAACGGTATGCGCACTTTTTCCCTACGCCGTTCTAGTTACTCGTTTCTCGCATCAGAACTGCGAAAATTTTGAGTTTCTCAAGCGTTTCTTACCTCCAAACTGCCACATCTCGCGAACGGATTGACCAATCCGCAAAATTTCTGTTGCATCTGAAAGTAGAAACTCGCCCGATTACTACGGTATGTGTAGTTTTCCCCAAGGCCGTTCCAGTTATTCGTTTCGAGCATCAAAACTGCGAAAATTTCGAGTATCTCTAGCGTTTCTTACATCCAAACTGCCATATCTCGCGAACGGATTGACCAATCCGCAAAATTTCTGTTGCATCTGAAAGTAGACACTCGCCCGATTACAACGGTATACGTACTTCTCCCCTAGGCCGTTCTAGTCATTCGTTTCGAGAATCAGAACTGCGAAAATTTTGAGTATCTAAAGCGTTTCTTATCTCCAAACTGCCATATCTCGCGAACGGATTGACCGATCCGCAAAATTTCTGTTGCATCTGAAAGTAGAAACTCGCCCGATTACAACGGTATGTGTAGTTTTCCCCAAGGCCGTTCCAGTTATTCGTTTCGAGCATCAGAACTGCGAAAATTTTGAGTATCTAAAGCGTTTCTTATCTCCAAACTGCCATATCTCGCGAACGGATTGACCGATCCGCAAAATTTCTGTTGCATCTGAAAGTAGAAACTCGCCCGATTACAACGGTATGTGTAGTTTTCCCCAAGGCCGTTCCAGTTATTCGTTTCGAGCATCAGAACTGCGAAAATTTTGAGTTTCTCTAGCGTTTCTTACATCCAAACTGGCATATCTCGCGAACGGATTGACCGATCCGCAAAATTTCTGTTGCATCTGAAAGTAGACACTCGCCCGATTACAACGGTATGCGTACTTCTCCCCTAGGCCGTTCTAGTCATTCGTTTCGAGCATCAGAACTGCGAAAATTTTGAGTTTCTCAAGCGTTTCTTGCATCCAAACTGCCACATCTCGCGAACGGATTGACCAATCCGCAAAATTTCTGTTGCATCTGAAAGTAGAAACTCGCCCGATTACTACGGTATGTGTAGTTTTCCCCAAGGCCGTTCCAGTTATTCGTTTCGAGCATAAGAACTGCGAAAATTTCGAGTTTCTCTAGCGTTTCTTACATCCAAACTGCCATATCTCGCGAACGGATTGACCGATCCGCAAAATTTCTGTTGCATCTGAAAGTAGACACTCGCCCAATTACAACGGTATGCGTACTTCTCCCCTAGGCCGTTCTAGTCATTCGTTACGAGCATCAGATCTGCGAAAATTTTGAGTTTCTCAAGCGTTTCTTACCTCCAAACTGCCACATCTCGCGAACGGATTGACCAATCCGCAAAATTTCTGTTGCATCTGAAAGTAGAAACTCGCCCGATTACAACGGTGTGCGCACTTTTCCCCTAGGCGGTTCTAGTTATTCGTGTCGGGCATCAGAACTGCGAAAATTTTGAGTTTCTCTAGCGTTTCTTACATCCAAACTGCCATATCTCGCGAACGGATTGACCGAACCGCAAAATTTCTGTTGCATCTGAAAGTAGACACTCGCCCGATTACAACGGTATGCGTACTTCTCCCCTAGGCCGTTCTAGTCATTCGTTTCGAGCATCAGAACTGCGAAAATTTTGAGTTTCTCTAGCGTTTCTTACCTCCAAACTGCCACATCTCGCGAACGGATTGACCAATTTGCAAAATTTCTGTTGCATCTGAAAGTAGAAACTCGCCCGATTACAACGGTATGTGTAGTTTTCTCCAAGGCCGTTCCAGTTATTCGTTTCGAGCATCAGAACTGCGAAAATTTCGAGTTTCTCTAGCGTTTCTTACATCCAAACTGCCATATCTCGCGAACGGATTGACCGATCCGCAAAATTTCTGTTGCATCTGAAAGTAGACACTCGCCCGATTAGAACGGTATACGAACTTCTCCCCTAGGCCGTTCTAGTCATTCGTTTCGAGCATCAGAACTGCGAAAATTTTGAGTTTCTCAAGCGTTTCTTATCTCCAAACTGCCATATCTCGCGAACGGATTGATCAATCCGCAAAATTTCTGTTGCATCTGAAAGTGGAAACTCGCCCGATTACAGCGGTATGCGTACTTCTCCCCTTGGCCGTTCTAGTCATTCGTTTCGAGCATCAGAACTGCGAAAATTTTGAGTTTCTCAAGCGTTTCTTGCATCCAAACTGCCATATCTCGCGAACGGATTGACCGATCAGCAAAATTTCTGTTGCATCTGAAAGTAGAAACTCGCCCGATTACAACGGTATGCGCACTTTTCCCCTACGCCGTTCTAGTTACTCGTTTCTCGCATCAGAACTGCGAAAATTTTGAGTTTCTCAAGCGTTTCTTACCTCCAAACTGCCACATCTCGCGAACGGATTGACCAATCCGCAAAATTTCTGTTGCATCTGAAAGTAGAAACTCGCCCGATTACTACGGTATGTGTAGTTTTCCCCAAGGCCGTTCCAGTTATTCGTTTCGAGCATCAAAACTGCGAAAATTTCGAGTATCTCTAGCGTTTCTTACATCCAAACTGCCATATCTCGCGAACGGATTGACCAATCCGCAAAATTTCTGTTGCATCTGAAAGTAGACACTCGCCCGATTACAACGGTATACGTACTTCTCCCCTAGGCCGTTCTAGTCATTCGTTTCGAGAATCAGAACTGCGAAAATTTTGAGTATCTAAAGCGTTTCTTATCTCCAAACTGCCATATCTCGCGAACGGATTGACCGATCCGCAAAATTTCTGTTGCATCTGAAAGTAGAAACTCGCCCGATTACAACGGTATGTGTAGTTTTCCCCAAGGCCGTTCCAGTTATTCGTTTCGAGCATCAGAACTGCGAAAATTTCGAGTTTCTCTAGCGTTTCTGACATCCAAACTGCCATATCTCGCGAACGGATTGACCGATCCGCAAAATTTCTGTTGCATCTGAAAGTAGACACTCGCCCGATTAGAACGGTATACGAACTTCTCCCCTAGGCCGTTCTAGTCATTCGTTTCGAGCATCAGAATTGCGAAAATTTTGAGTTTCTCAAGCGTTTCTTATCTCCAAACTGCCATATCTCGCGAACGGATTGATCAATCCGCAAAATTTCTGTTGCATCTGAAAGTAGAAACTCGCCCGATTACAACGGTGTGCGCACTTTTCCCCTAGGCGGTTCTAGTTATTCGTTTCGGGCATCAGAACTGCGAAAATTTTGAGTTTCTCTAGCGTTTCTTACATCCAAACTGGCATATCTCGCGAACGGATTGACCGATCCGCAAAATTTCTGTTGCATCTGAAAGTAGACACTCGCCCGATTACAACGGTATGCGTACTTCTACCCTAGGCCGTTCTAGTCATTCGTTTCGAGCATCAGAACTGCGAAAATTTTGAGTTTCTCAAGCGTTTCTTGCATCCAAACTGCCATATCTCGCGAACGGATTGACCGATCCGCAAAATTTCTGTTGCATCTGAAAGTAGAAACTCGCCCGATTACAACGGTATGCGCACTTTTCCCCTACGCCGTTCTAGTTACTCGTTTCTCGCATCAGAACTGCGAAAATTTTGAGTTTCTCAAGCGTTTCTTACCTCCAAACTGCCACATCTCGCGAACGGATTGACCAATCCGCAAAATTTCTGTTGCATCTGAAAGTAGAAACTCGCCCGATTACTACGGTATGTGTAGTTTTCCCCAAGGCCGTTCCAGTTATTCGTTTCGAGCATCAGAACTGCGAAAATTTCGAGTTTCTCTAGCGTTTCTTACATCCAAACTGCCATATCTCGCGAACGGATTGACCGATCCGCAAAATTTCTGTTGCATCTGAAAGTAGACACTCGCCCGATTACAACGGTTTGCGTACTTCTCCCCTAGGCCGTCCTAGTCATTCGTTTCGAGCATCAGAACTGCGAAAATTTTGAGTTTCTCAAGCGTTTCTTACCTCCAAACTGCCACATCTCGCGAACGGATTGACCAATTCGCAAAATTTCTGTTGCATCTGAAAGTAGAAACTCGCCCGATTACAACGGTATGTGTAGTTTTCCCCAAGGCCGTTCCAGTTATTCGTTTCGAGCATCAGAACTGCGAAAATTTCGAGTATCTCTAGCGTTTCTTACATCCAAACTGCCATATCTCGCGAACGGATTGACCAATCCGCAAAATTTCTGTTGCATCTGAAAGTAGACACTCGCCCGATTACAACGGTATACGTACTTCTTCCCTAGGCCGTTCTAGTCATTCGTTTCGAGAATCAGAACTGCGAAAATTTTGAGTATCTAAAGCGTTTCTTATCTCCAAACTGCCATATCTCGCGAACGGATTGACCGATCCGCAAAATTTCTGTTGCATCTGAAAGTAGACACTCGCCCAATTACAACGGTATGCGTACTTCTCCCCTAGGCCGCTCTAGTCATTCGTTACGAGCATCAGAACTGCGAAAATTTTGAGTTTCTCAAGCGTTTCTTACCTCCAAACTGCCACATCTCGCGAACGGATTGACCAATCCGCAAAATGTCTGTTGCATCTGAAAGTAGACACTCGCCCGATTACAACGGTATGCGTACTTCTCCCCTAGGCCGTTCTAGTCATTCGTTTCGAGCATCAGAACTGCGAAAATTTTGAGTTTCTCAAGCGTTTCTTGCATCCAAACTGCCATATCTCGCGAACGGATTGACCGATCCGCAAAATTTCTGTTGCATCTGAAAGTAGAAACTCGCCCGATTACAACGGTGTGCGCACTTTTCCCCTAGGCGGTTCTAGTTATTCGTTTCGGGCATCAGAACTGCGAAAATTTTGAGTTTCTCAAGCGTTTCTTGCATCCAAACTGCCATATCTCGCGAACGGATTGACCGATCCGCAAAATTTCTGTTGCATCTGAAAGTAGAAACTCGCCCGATTACAACGGTATGCGCACTTTTCCCCTACGCCGTTCTAGTTACTCGTTTCTCGCATCAGAACTGCGAAAATTTTGAGTTTCTCAAGCGTTTCTTACCTCCAAACTGCCACATCTCGCGAACGGATTGAACAATCCGCAAAATTTCTGTTGCATCTGAAAGTAGAAACTCGCCCGATTACTACGGTATGTGTAGTTTTCCCCAAGGCCGTTCCAGTTATTCGTTTCGAGCATCAGAACTGCGAAAATTTCGAGTTTCTCTAGCGTTTCTTACATCCAAACTGCCATATCTCGCGAACGGATTGACCGATCCGCAAAATTTCTGTTGCATCTGAAAGTAGACACTCGCCCGATTACAACGGTATGCGTACTTCTCCCCTAGGCCGTCCTAGTCATTCGTTTCGAGCATCAGAACTGCGAAAATTTTGAGTTTCTCAAGCGTTTCTTACCTCCAAACTGCCACATCTCGCGAACGGATTGACCAATTCGCAAAATTTCTATTGCATCTGAAAGTAGAAACTCGCCCGATTACAACGGTATGTGTAGTTTTCCCCAAGGCCGTTCCAGTTATTCGTTTCGAGCATCAGAACTGCGAAAATTTCGAGTTTCTCTAGCGTTTCTTACATCCAAACTGCCATATCTCGCGAACGGGTTGACCGATCCGCAAAATTTCTGTTGCATCTGAAAGTAGAAACTCGCCCGATTACAACGGTATGCGCACTTTTCCCCTAGGCCGTTCCAGTTATTCGTTTCGAGCATCAGAACTGCGAAAATTTTGAGTTTCTAAAGCGTTTCTTATCTCCAAACTGCCATATCTCGCGAACGGATTGACCGATGCGCAAAATTTCTGTTGCATCTGATAGTAGACACTCGCCCGATTACAACGGTATGCGTACTTCTCCCCTAGGCCGTTCTAGTCATTCGTTTCGTGCATCAGAACTGCGAAAATTTTGAGTATCTCAAGCGTTTCTTATCTCCAAACTGCCATATCTCGCGAACGGAGTGATCAATCCGCAAAATTTCTGTTGCATCTGAAAGTAGAAACTCGCCCGATAACAACGGTATGCGCACTTTTCCCCTAGGCGGTTCTAGTTATACGTTTCGAGCATCAGAACTGCGAAAATTTTGTGTTTCTCAAGCGTTTCTTACCTCCAAACTGCCATATCTCGCGAACGGATTGACCGATCCGCAAAATTTCTGTTGCATCTGAAAGTAGAAACTCGCCCGATTACAACGGTATGTGTAGTTTTCCCCTAGGCCGTTCTAGTTATTCGTTTCAAGAATCAGAACTGCGCAAATTTTGAGTTTCTCAAGCGTTTCTTACCTCCAAACTGCCACATCTCGCGAACGGATCGACCAATTCGCAAAATTTCTGTTGCATCTGAAAGTAGAAACCCGCCCGATTACAACGGTATGTGTAGTTTTCCCCAAGGCCGTTCCAGTTATTCGTTTCGAGCATCAGAACTGCGAAAATTTCGAGTTTCTCTAGCGTTTCTTACATCCAAACTGCCATATCTCGCGAACGGATTGACCGATCCGCAAAATTTCTGTTGCATCTGAAAGTAGAAACTCGCCCGATTACAACGGTATGCGCACTTTTCCCCTAGGCCGTTCCAGTTATTCGTTTCGAGCATCAGAACTGCGAAAATTTTGAGTTTCTAAAGCGTTTCTTATCTCCAAACTGCCATATCTCGCGAACGGATTGACCGATCCGCAAAATTTCTGTTGCATCTGAAAGTAGACACTCGCCCGATTACAACGGTATGTGTAGTTTTCCCCTAGGCCGTTCCAGTTATTCGTTTCGAGCATCAGAACTGCGAAAATTTCGAGTTTCTCAAGCGTTTCTTACATCCAAACTGCCATATCTCGCGAACGGATTGATCAATCCGCAAAATTTCTGTTGCATCTGAAAGTAGAAACTCGCCCGATTACAGCGGTATGCGTACTTCTCCCCTAGGCCGTTCTAGTCATTCGTTTCGAGCATCAGAACTGCGAAAATTTTGAGTTTCTCAAGCGTTTCTTATCTCCAAACTGCCATATCTCGCGAACGGATTGATCAATCCGCAAAATTTCTGTTGCATCTGAAAGTAGAAACTCGCCCGATTACAACGGTAAGCGTACTTCTCCCCTAGGCCGTTCTAGTCATTCGTTTCGAGCATCAGAACTGCGAAAATTTTGAGTTTCTCAAGCGTTTCTTACCTCCAAACTGCCACATCTCGCGAACGGATTGACCAATTCGCAAAATTTCTGTTGCATCTGAAAGTAGAAACTCGCCCGATTACAACGGTATGTGTAGTTTTCCCCAAGGCCGTTCCAGTTATTCGTTTCGAGCATCAGAACTGCGAAAATTTCGAGTTTCTCTAGCGTTTCTTACATCCAAACTGCCATATCTCGCGAACGGATTGACCGATCCGCAAAATTTCTGTTGCATCTGAAAGTAGACACACGCCCGATTACAACGGTATACGTACTTCTCCCCTAGGCCGTTCTAGTCATTCGTTTCGAGCATCAGAACTGCGAAAATTTTGAGTTTCTCAAGCGTTTCTTATCTCCAAACTGCCATATCTCGCGAACGGATTGATCAATCCGCAAAATTTCTGTTGCATCTGAAAGTAGAAACTCGCCCGATTACAACGGTATGCGTACTTCTCCCCTAGGCCGTTCTAGTCATTCGTTTCGAGCATCAGAACTGCGAAAATTTTGAGTTTCTCAAGCGTTTCTTACCTCCAAACTGCCACATCTCGCGAACGGATTGACCAATTCGCAAAATTTCTGTTGCATCTGAAAGTAGAAACTCGCCCGATTACAACGGTATGTGTAGTTTTCCCCAAGGCCGTTCCAGTTATTCGTTTCGAGCATCAGAACTGCGAAAATTTCGAGTTTCTCTAGCGTTTCTTACATCCAAACTGCCATATCTCGCGAACGGATTGACCGATCCGCAAAATTTCTGTTGCATCTGAAAGTAGACACACGCCCGATTACAACGGTATACGTACTTCTCCCCTAGGCCGTTCTAGTCATTCGTTTCGAGCATCAGAACTGCGAAAATTTTGAGTTTCTCAAGCGTTTCTTATCTCCAAACTGCCATATCTCGCGAACGGATTGACCGATCCGCAAAATTTCTGTTGCATCTGAAAGTAGACACTCGCCCGATTACAACGGTATGCGTACTTCTCCCCTAGGCCGTTCTAGTCATTCGTTTCGAGCATCAGAACTGCGAAAATTTTGAGTATCTCAAGCGTTTCTTATCTCTAAACTGCCATATCTCGCGAACGGATTGATCAATCCGCAAAATTTCTGTTGCATCTGAAAGTAGAAACTCGCCCGATTACAACGGTATGCGCACTTTTCCCCTAGGCGGTTCTAGTTATTCGTTTCGGGCATCAGAACTGCGAAAATTTTGAGTTTCTCAAGTGTTTCTTACATCCAAATTGCCATATCTCGCGAATGGATTGACCAATCCGCAAAATTTCTGTTGCATCTGAAAGTAGAAACTCGCCCGATTACAACGGTAGGTGTAGTTTTCCCCTAGGCCGTTCTAGTTATTCGTTTCGAGCATCAGAACTGCGAAAATTTTGAGTTTCTCAAGCGTTTCTTACCTCCAAACTGCCATATCTCGCGAACGGATTGACCGATCCGCAAAATTTCTGTTGCATCTGAAAGTAGAAACTCGCCCGATTACAACGGTATGTGTAGTTTTCCCCTAGGCCGTTCTAGTTATTCGTTTCAAGAATCAGAACTGCGCAAATTTTGAGTTTCTCAAGCGTTTCTTACCTTCAAACTGCCATATCTCGCGAACGGATTGACCGATCCGCAAAATTTCTGTTGCATCTGAAAGTAGAAACTCGCCCGATTACAAAGGTATGCGCACTTTTCCCCTAGGCCATTCCAGTTATTCGTTTCGAGCATCAGAACTGCGAAAATTTTGAGTTTCTAAAGCGTTTCTTATCTCCAAACTGCCATATCTCGCGAACGGATTGACCGATCCGCAAAATTTCTGTTGCATCTGAAAGTAGACACTCGCCCGATTACAACGGTATGCGTACTTCTCCCCTAGGCCGTTCTAGTCATTCGTTTCGAGCATCAGAACTGCGAAAATTTTGAGTTTCTCAAGCGTTTCTTATCTCCAAACTGCCATATCTCGCGAACGGATTGATCAATCCGCAAAATTTCTGTTGCATCTGAAAGTAGAAACTCGCCCGATTACAACGCTATGCGCACTTTTCCCCTAGGCGGTTCTAGTTATACGTTTCGAGCATCAGAACTGCGAAAATTTTGAGTTTCTCAAGCGTTTCTTACATCCAAACTGCCATATCTCGCGAACGGATTGACCAATCCGCAAAATTTCTGTTGCATCTGAATGTAGAAACTCGCCCGATTACAACGGTATGTGTAGTTTTCCCCTAGGCCGTACCAGTTATTCGTTTCGAGCATCAGAACTGCGAAAATTTCGAGTTTCTCAAGCGTTTCTTACATCCAAACTGCCATATCTCGCGAACGGATTGTCCAATCCGCGAAATTTCTGTTGCATCTGAAAGTAGAGACTCGCCCGATTACAACGGTATGCGTACTTCTCCCCTAGGCCGTTCTAGTCATTCGTTTCGAGCATCAGAACTGCGAAAATTTTGAGTTTCCCAAGCGTTTCTTATCTCCAAACTGCCATATCTCGCGAACGGATTGATCAATCCGCAAAATTTCTGTTGCATCTGAAAGTAGAAACTCGCCCGATTACAACGGTATGCGTACTTCTCCCCTAGGCCGTTCTAGTTATTCATTTCGAGCATCAGAACTGCGAAAATTTTGAGTTTCTCAAGCGTTTCTTACCTCCAAACTGCCATATCTCGCGAACGGATTGACCAATCCGCAAAATTTCTGTTGCTTCTGAAAGTAGAAACTCGCCCGATTACAACGGTATGCGCAATTTTCCCCTAGGCCGTTCTAGTTATTCGTTTCGAGCATAAGAACTGCGAAAATTTTGAGTTTCTCAAGCGTTTCTTACATCCAAACGGCCATATCTCGCGAACGGATTGATCAATCCGCAAAATTTCTGTTGCATCTGAAAGTAGAAACTCGCCCGATTACAACGGTATGCGCACTTTTCCCCTGGGCGGTTCTAGTTATTCGTTTCGAGCATCAGAACTGCGAAAATTTTGAGTATCTCAAGCGTTTCTTACCTGCAAACTGCCATATCTCACGAACGGATTGACCAATCCGCAAAATTTCTGTTGCATCTGAAAGTAGAAACTCGCCCGATTACAACGGTAGGTGTATTTTCCCCCTAGGCCGTTCTAGTTATTCGTTTCGAGCATCAGAACTGCGAAAATTTTGAGTTCCTGAAGCGTTTCTTACTTCCAAACTGCCGCATCTAGCGAACGGATTGACCAATCCGCAAAATTTCTGTTGCATCTGAAAGTAGAGACTCGCCCGATTACAACGGTGTGTGTAGTTTTCTCCTAGGCCGTTCCAGTTATTCGTTTCGAGCATCAGAACTGCGAAATTTTTGAGTTTCTAAAGCGTTTCTTACATCCAAACTGCCATATCTCGCGAACGGATTGACCAATCCGCAAAATTTCTGTTGCATCTGAAAGTAGAGACTCGCCCGATTACAACGGTATGTGTAGTTTTCCACTAGGCCGTTCCAGTTATTCGTTTCGAGCATCAGAACTGCGAAAATTTCGAGTTTCTCTAGCGTTTCTTACATCCAAACTGCCATATCTCGCGAACGGAGTGACCGATCCGCAAAATTTCTGTTGCATCTGAAAGTAGACACTCGCCCGATTACAACGGTATGCGTACTTCTCCCCTAGGCCGTTCTAGTCATTCGTTTCGAGCATCAGAACTGCGAAAATTTGGAGTTTCTCAAGCGTTTCTTATCTCCAAACTGCCATATCTCGCGAACGGATTGATCAATCCGCAAAATTTCTGTTGCATCTGAAAGTAGAAACTGGCCCGATTACAACGGTATTCGCACTTTTCCCCTAGGCGGTTCTAGTTATTCGTTTGGAGCATCAGAACTGCGAAAATTTTGAGTTTCTCAAGCGTTTCTTACCTCCAAACTGCCACATCTCGCGAACGGATTGACCAATCCGCAAAATTTCTGTTGCATCTGAAAGTAGAAACTCGGCCGATTACAACGGTATGTGTAGTTTCCCCCAAGGCCGTACCAGTTATTCGTTTCGAGCATCAGAACTGCGAAAATTTCGAGTTTCTCTAGCGTTTCTTACATCCAAACTGCCATATCTCGCGAACGGATTGACCGATCCGCAAAATTTCTGTTGCATCTGAAAGTAGCCACACGCCCGATTACAACGGTATACGTACTTCTCCCCTAGGCCGTTCTAGTCATTCGTTTCGAGCATCAGAACTGCGAAAATTTTGAGTTTCTCAAGCGTTTCTTATCTCCAAACTGCCATATCTCGCGAACGGATTGATCAATCCGCAAAATTTCTGTTGCATCTGAAAGTAGAAACTCGCCCGATTACAACGGTATGCGTACTTCTCCCCTAGGCCGTTCTAGTTATTCATTTCGAGCATCAGAACTGCGAAAATTTTGGATTTCTCAAGCGTTTCTTACCTCCAAACTGCCATATCTCGCGAACGGATTGACCAATCCGCAAAATTTCTGTTGCTTCTGAAAGTAGAAACTCGCCCGATTACAACGGTATGCGCACTTTTCCCCTAGGCCGTTCTAGTTATTCGTTTCGAGCATAAGAACTGCGAAAATTTTGAGTTTCTCAAGCGTTTCTTACATCCAAACGGCCATATCTCGCGAACGGATTGACCAATCCGCAAAATTTCTGTTGCATCTGAAAGTAGAAACTCGCCCGATTACAGCGGTATGCGCACTTTTCCCCTAGGCGGTTCTAGTTATTCGTTTCGAGCATCAAAACTGCGAAAATTTTGAGTTTCTCAAGCGTTTCTTACCTCCAAACTGCCTTATCTCGCGAACGGATTGACCAATCCGCAAAATTTCTGTTGCATCTGAAAGTAGAAACTCGCCCGATTACAACGGTAGGTGTATTTTCCGCCTAGGCCGTTCTAGTTATTCGTTTCGAGCATCAGAACTGCGAAAATTTTGAGTTCCTGAAGCGTTTCTTACTTCCAAACTGCCGCATCTCGCGAACGGATCGTCCAATCCGCAAAATTTCTGTTTCATCTGAAAGTAGAAACTCGCCCGATTACAAAGGTATGTGTAGTTTTCCCCTAGGCCGTTCCAGCTATTCGTTTCGAGCATCAGAACTGCGCAAATTTTGAGTTTCTCAAGCGTTTCTTACCTCCAAACTGCCATATCTCGCGAACGGATTGACCAATCCGCAAAATTTCTGTTGCATCTGAAAGTAGAGACTCGCCCGATTACAACGGTGTGTGTAGTTTTCCCCTAGGCCGTTCCAGTTATTCGTTTCGAACAACAGAACTGCGAAAATTTCGAGTTTCTCAAGCGTTTCTTACCTCCAAACTGCCATATCTCGCGAACGGATTGACCGATCCGCAAAATTTCTGTTGCACCTGAAAGTAGACACTCGCCCGATTACAACGGTATACGTACTTCTCCCCTAGGCCGTTCTAGTCATTCGTTTCGAGCATCAGAACTGCGAAAATTTTGAGTTTCACAAGCGTTTCTTATCTCCAAACTGCCATATCTCGCGAAAGGATTGATCAATCCGCAAAATTTCTGTTGCATCTGAAAGTAGAAACTCGCCCGATTACAACGGTATGCGCACTTTTCCCCTAGGCGGTTCTAGTTATTCGTTTCGAGCATCAGAACTGCGAAAATTTTGAGTTTCTCAAGCGTTTCTTACCTCCAAACTGCCATATCTCACGAACGGATTGACCAATCCGCAAAATTTCTGTTGCATCTGAAAGTAGAAACTCGCCCGATTACAACGGTAGGTGTATTTTCCCCCTAGGCCGTTCTAGTTATTCGTTTCGAGCATCAGAACTGCGAAAATTTTGAGTTCCTGAAGCGTTTCTTACTTCCAAACTGCCGCATCTAGCGAACGGATCGTCCAATCCGCAAAATTTCTGTTGCATCTGAAAGTAGAAACTCGCACGATTACAAAGGTATGTGTAGTTTTCCCCTAGGCCGTTCCAGCTATTCGTTTCGAGCATCAGAACTGCGAAAATTTTGAGTTTCTCAAGCGTTTCTTACCTCCAAACTGCCATATCTCGCGAACGGATTGACCAATCCGCAAAATTTCTGTTGCATCTGAAAGTAGAGACTCGCCCGATTACAACGGTATGTGTAGTTTTCCACTAGGCCGTTCCAGTTATTCGTTTCGAGCATCAGAACTGCGAAAATTTCGAGTTTCTCTAGCGTTTCTTACATCCAAACTGCCATATCTCGCGAACGGATTGACCGATCCGCAAAATTTCTGTTGCATCTGAAAGTAGACACTCGCCCGATTACAACGGTATGCGTACTTCTCCCCTAGGCCGCTCTAGTCATTCGTTTCGAGCATCAGAACTGCGAAAATTTTGAGTTTCTCAAGCGTTTCTTATCTCCAAACTGCCATATCTCGCGAACGGATTGATCAATCCGCAAAATTTCTGTTGCATCTGAAAGTAGAAGCTGGCCCGATTACAACGGTATTCGCACTTTTCCCCTAGGCGGTTCTAGTTATTCGTTTGGAGCATCAGAACTGCGAAAATTTTGAGTTTCTCAAGCGTTTCTTACCTCCAAACTGCCACATCTCGCGAACGGATTGACCAATCCGCAAAATTTCTGTTGCATCTGAAAGTAGAAACTCGGCCGATTACAACGGTATGTGTAGTTTCCCCCAAGGCCGTTCCAGTTATACGTTTCGAGCATCAGAACTGCGAAAATTTCGAGTTTCTCTAGCGTTTCTTACATCCAAACTGCCATATCTCGCGAACGGATTGACCGATCCGCAAAATTTCTGTTGCATCTGAAAGTAGCCACACGCCCGATTACAACGGTATACGTACTTCTCCCCTAGGCCGTTCTAGTCATTCGTTTCGAGCATCAGAACTGCGAAAATTTTGAGTTTCCCAAGCGTTTCTTATCTCCAAACTGCCATATCTCGCGAACGGATTGATCAATCCGCAAAATTTCTGTTGCATCTGAAAGTAGAAACTCGCCCGATTACAACGGTATGCGTACTTCTCCCCTAGGCCGTTCTAGTTATTCATTTCGAGCATCAGAACTGCGAAAATTTTGAGTTTCTCAAGCGTTTCTTACCTCCAAACTGCCGCATCTCGCGAACGGATCGTCCAATCCGCAAAATTTCTGTTTCATCTGAAAGTAGAAACTCGCCCGATTACAAAGGTATGTGTAGTTTTCCCCTAGGCCGTTCCAGCTATTCGTTTCGAGCATCAGAACTGCGCAAATTTTGAGTTTCTCAAGCGTTTCTTACCTCCAAACTGCCATATCTCGCGAAACGATTGATCAATCCGCAAAATTTCTGTTGCATCTGAAAGTAGAAACTCGCCCGATTACAACGGTATGCGCACTTTTCCCCTGGGCGGTTCTAGTTATTCGTTTCGAGCATCAGAACTGCGAAAATTTTGAGTTTCTCAAGCGTTTCTTACCTCCAAACTGCCATATCTCACGAACGGATTGACCAATCCGCAAAATTTCTGTTGCATCTGAAAGTAGAAACTCGCCCGATTACAACGGTAGGTGTATTTTCCCCCTAGGCCGTTCTAGTTATTCGTTTCGAGCATCAGAACTGCGAAAATTTTGAGTTCCTGAAGCGTTTCTTACTTCCAAACTGCCGCATCTAGCGAACGGATCGTCCAATCCGCAAAATTTCTGTTGCATCTGAAAGTAGAAACTCGCACGATTACAAAGGTATGTGTAGTTTTCCCCTAGGCCGTTCCAGCTATTCGTTTCGAGCATCAGAACTGCGAAAATTTTGAGTTCCTGAAGCGTTTCTTACTTCCAAACTGCCGCATCTAGCGAACGGATCGTCCAATCCGCAAAATTTCTGTTGCATCTGAAAGTAGAAACTCGCACGATTACAAAGGTATGTGTAGTTTTCCCCTAGGCCGTTCCAGCTATTCGTTTCGAGCATCAGAACTGCGAAAATTTTGAGTTTCTCAAGCGTTTCTTACCTCCAAACTGCCATATCTCGCGAACGGATCGACCAATCCGCAAAATTTCTGTTGCATCTGAAAGTAGAGACTCGCCCGATTACAACGGTGTGTGTAGTTTTCCCCTAGGCCGTTCCAGTTATTCGTTTCGAGCATCAGAACTGCGAAAATTTTGAGTTTCTAAAGCGTTTCTTATCTCCAAACTGCCATATCTCGCGAACGGATTGACCGATCCGCAAAATTTCTGTTGCATCTGAAAGTAGACACTCGCCCCATTACAACGGTATGTGTAGTTTTCCCCTAGGCCGTTCCAGTTATTCGTTTCGAGCATCAGAACTGCGAAAATTTCGAGTTTCTCAAGCGTTTCTTACATCCAAACTGCCATATCTCGCGAACGGATTGACCAATCCGCAAAATTTCTGTTGCATCTGAAAGTAGAGACTCGCCCGATTACAACGGTATGTGTAGTTTTCCACTAGGCCGTTCCAGTTATTCGTTTCGAGCATCAGAACTGCGAAAATTTTCAGTTTCTCAAGCGTTTCTTATCTCCAAACTGCCATATCTCGCGAACGGATTGATCAATCCGCAAAATTTCTGTTGCATCTGAAAGTAGAAACTGGCCCGATTACAACGGTATTCGCACTTTTCCCCTAGGCGGTTCTAGTTATTCGTTTGGAGCATCAGAACTGCGAAAATTTTGAGTTTCTCAAGCGTTTCTTACCTCCAAACTGCCACATCTCGCGAACGGATTGACCAATCCGCAAAATTTCTGTTGCATCTGAAAGTAGAAACTCGGCCGATTACAACGGTATGTGTAGTTTCCCCCAAGGCCGTTCCAGTTATTCGTTTCGAGCATCAGAACTGCGAAAATTTCGAGTTTCTCTAGCGTTTCTTACATCCAAACTGCCATATCTCGCGAACGGATTGACCGATCCGCAAAATTTCTGTTGCATCTGAAAGTAGCCACACGCCCGATTACAACGGTATACGTACTTCTCCCCTAGGCCGTTCTAGTCATTCGTTTCGAGCATCAGAACTGCGAAAATTTTGAGTTTCTCAAGCGTTTCTTATCTCCAAACTGCCATATCTCGCGAACGGATTGATCAATCCGCAAAATTTCTGTTGCATCTGAAAGTAGAAACTCGCCCGATTACAACGGTATGCGTACTTCTCCCCTAGGCCGTTCTAGTTATTCATTTCGAGCATCAGAACTGCGAAAATTTTGAGTTTCTCAAGCGTTTCTTACCTCCAAACTGCCATATCTCGCGAACGGATTGACCAATCCGCAAAATTTCTGTTGCTTCTGAAAGTAGAAACTCGCCCGATTACAACGGTATGCGCACTTTTCCCCTAGGCCGTTCTAGTTATTCGTTTCGAGCATCAGAACTGCGAAAATTTCGAGTTCCTCAAGCGTTTCTTACTTCCAAACTGCCGCATCTCGCGAACGGATCGACCAATCCGCAAAATTTCTGTTGCTTCTGAATGTAGAAACTCGCCCGATTACAACGGTATGTGTAGTTTTCCCCTAGCCCGTTCCAGCTATTCGTTTCGAGCATCAGAACTGCGAAAATTTTGAGTTTCTCAAGCGTTTCTTACCTCCAAACTGCCATATCTCGCGAACGGATTGACCAATCCGCAAAATTTCTGTTGCATCTGAAAGTAGAAACTCGCCCGATTACAACGGTATGCGTACTTCTCCACTAGGCCGTTCTAGTTATTCATTTCGAGCATCAGAACTGCGAAAATTTTGAGTTTCTCAAGCGTTTCTTACCTCCAAACTGCCATATCTCGCGAACGGATTGACCAATCCGCAAAATTTCTGTTGCTTCTGAAAGTAGAAACTCGCCCGATTACAACGGTATGCGCACTTTTCCCCTAGGCCGTTCTAGTTATTCGTTTCGAGCATAAGAACTGCGAAAATTTTGAGTTTCTCAAGCGTTTCTTACATCCAAACGGCCATATCTCGCGAACGGATTGACCAATCCGCAAAATTTCTGTTGCATCTGAAAGTAGAAACTCGCCCGATTACAGCGGTATGCGCACTTTTCCCCTAGGCGGTTCTAGTTATTCGTTTCGAGCATCAGAACTGCGAAAATTTTGAGTTTCTCAAGCGTTTCTTACCTCCAAACTGCCTTATCTCGCAAACGGATTGACCAATCCGCAAAATTTCTGTTGAATTTGAAAGTAGAAACTCGCCCGATTACAACGGTATGCGCACTTTTCCCCTAGGCCGTTCTAGTTATTCGTTTCAAGCATCAGAACTGCGCAAATTTTGAGTTTCTCAAGCGTTTCTTACCTCCAAACTGCCATATCTCGCGAACGGATTGACCAATCCGCAAAATTTCTGTTGCTTCTGAAAGTAGAAACTCGCCCGATTACAACGGTATGCGCACTTTTCCCCTAGGCCGTTCTAGTTATTCGTTTCGAGCATCAGAACTGCGAAAATTTCGAGTTCCTCAAGCGTTTCTTACTTCCAAACTGCCGCATCTCGCGAACGGATCGACCAATCCGCAAAATTTCTGTTGCTTCTGAATGTAGAAACTCGCCCGATTACAACGGTATGTGTAGTTTTCCCCTAGCCCGTTCCAGCTATTCGTTTCGAGCATCAGAACTGCGAAAATTTTGAGTTTCTCAAGCGTTTCTTACCTCCAAACTGCCATATCTCGCGAACGGATTGACCAATCCGCAAAATTTCTGTTGCATCTGAAAGTAGAAACTCGCCCGATTACAACGGTATGCGTACTTCTCCACTAGGCCGTTCTAGTTATTCATTTCGAGCATCAGAACTGCGAAAATTTTGAGTTTCTCAAGCGTTTCTTACCTCCAAACTGCCATATCTCGCGAACGGATTGACCAATCCGCAAAATTTCTGTTGCTTCTGAAAGTAGAAACTCGCCCGATTACAACGGTATGCGCACTTTTCCCCTAGGCCGTTCTAGTTATTCGTTTCGAGCATAAGAACTGCGAAAATTTTGAGTTTCTCAAGCGTTTCTTACATCCAAACGGCCATATCTCGCGAACGGATTGACCAATCCGCAAAATTTCTGTTGCATCTGAAAGTAGAAACTCGCCCGATTACAGCGGTATGCGCACTTTTCCCCTAGGCGGTTCTAGTTATTCGTTTCGAGCATCAGAACTGCGAAAATTTTGAGTTTCTCAAGCGTTTCTTACCTCCAAACTGCCTTATCTCGCAAACGGATTGACCAATCCGCAAAATTTCTGTTGAATTTGAAAGTAGAAACTCGCCCGATTACAACGGTATGCGCACTTTTCCCCTAGGCCGTTCTAGTTATTCGTTTCAAGCATCAGAACTGCGCAAATTTTGAGTTTCTCAAGCGTTTCTTATCTCCAAACTGCCATATCTCGCGAACGGATTGACCGATCCGCAAAATTTCTGTTGCATCTGAAAGTAGACACTCGCCCGATTACAACGGTATACGTACTTCTCCCCTAGGCCGTTCTAGTCATTCGTTTCGAGCATCAGAACTGCGAAAATTTTGAGTTTCACAAGCGTTTCTTATCTCCAAACTGCCATATCTCGCGAAAGGATTGATCAATCCGCAAAATTTCTGTTGCATCTGAAAGTAGAAACTCGCCCGATTACAACGGTATGCGCACTTTTCCCCTAGGCGGTTCTAGTTATTCGTTTCGAGCATCAGAACTGCGAAAATTTTGAGTTTCTCAAGCGTTTCTTACCTCCAAACTGCCATATCTCACGAACGGATTGACCAATCCGCAAAATTTCTGTTGCATCTGAAAGTAGAAACTCGCCCGATTACAACGGTAGGTGTATTTTCCCCCTAGGCCGTTCTAGTTATTCGTTTCGAGCATCAGAACTGCGAAAATTTTGAGTTCCTGAAGCGTTTCTTACTTCCAAACTGCCGCATCTAGCGAACGGATCGTCCAATCCGCAAAATTTCTGTTGCATCTGAAAGTAGAAACTCGCACGATTACAAAGGTATGTGTAGTTTTCCCCTAGGCCGTTCCAGCTATTCGTTTCGAGCATCAGAACTGCGAAAATTTTGAGTTTCTCAAGCATTTCTTACCTCCAAACTGCCATATCTCGCGAACGGATTGACCAATCCGCAAAATTTCTGTTGCATCTGAAAGTAGAGACTCGCCCGATTACAACGGTGTGTGTAGTTTTCCCCTAGGCCGTTCCAGTTATTCGTTTCGAGCATCAGAACTGCGAAAATTTCGAGTTTCTCAAGCGTTTCTTGCATCCAAACTGCCCTATCTCGCGAACGGATTGACCGATCCGCAAAATTTCTGTTGCATCTGAAAGTAGAATCTCGCCCGATTCCAACGGTATGCGCACTTTTCCCCTACGCCGTTCTAGTTACTCGTTTCTAGCATCAGAACTACGAAAATTTTGAGTTTCTCAAGCGTTTCTTATTTCCAAACTGCCATATCTCGCGAACGGACTGACCAATCCGCAAAATTTCTGTTGCATTTGAAAGTAGATACTCGCCCGATTACAACGGTATGCGCACTTTTTCCCTGGGCCGTTCTAGTTATTCGTTTCGAGCATCAGAACTGCGAAAATGTTGAGATTCTAAAGCGTTTCTTATCTCCAAACTGCCATGTCTCGCGAACGGATTGATCAATCCGCAAAATTTCTGTTGCTTGTGAAAGTAGAAACTCGCCCGATTACAACGGTATGCGTACTTCTCCCCTAGGCCGTTCTAGTCATTCGTTTCGAGCATCAGAACTGCGAAAATTTTGAGTTTCTCAAGCGTTTCTTATCTCCAAACTGCCATATCTCGCGAACGGATTGACCGATCCGCAAAATTTCTGTTGCATCTGAAAGTAGAAACTCGCCCGATTACAACGGTATGCGTACTTCTCCCCTAGGCCGTTCTAGTTATTCATTTCGAGCATCAGAACTGCGAAAATTTTGAGTTTCTCAAGCGTTTCTTACCTCCAAACTGCCATATCTCGCGAACGGATTGACCAATCCGCAAAATTTCTGTTGCTTCTGAAAGTAGAAACTCGCCCGATTACAACGGTATGCGCAATTTTCCCCTAGGCCGTTCTAGTTATTCGTTTCGAGCATCAGAACTGCGAAAATTCTGATTTTCTCAAGCGTTTCTTACATCCAAACGGCCATATCTCGCGAACGGATTGACCAATCCGCAAAATTTCTGTCGAATTTGAAAGTAGAAACTCGCCCGATTACAACGGTATGCGCACTTTTCCCCTAGGCCGTTCTAGTTATTCGTTTCAAGCATCAGAACTGCGCAAATTTTGAGTTTCTCAAGCGTTTCTTACCTCCAAACTGCCATATCTCGCGAACGGATTGACCGATCCGCAAAATTTCTGTTGCATCTGAAAGTAGAAACTCGCCCGATTACAACGGTATGCGCCCTTTTCCCCTAGGCGGTTCTAGTTATTCGTTTCGAGCATCAGAACTGCGAAAATTTTGAGTTTCTCAAGCGTTTCTTACCTCCAAACTGCCATATCTCGCGAACGGATTGACCAATCCGCAAAATTTCTGTTGCATCTGAAAGTAGAAACTCGCCCGATTACAACGGTAGGTGTATTTTCCCCCTAGGCCGTTCTAGTTATTCGTTTCGAGCATCAGAACTCCGAAAATTTTGAGTTCCTCAAGCGTTTCTTACTTCCAAACTGCCGCATCTCGCGAACGGATCGACCAATCCGCAAAATTTCTGTTGCATCTGAAAGTAGAGACTCGCCCGATAACAACGATGTGTGTAGTTTTCCCCTAGGCCGTTCCAGTTATTCGTTTCGAGCATCAGAACTGCGAAAATTTTGAGTTTCTCAAGCGTTTCTTACCTCCAAACTGCCATATCTGGCGAACGGATTGACCGATCCGCAAAATTTCTATTGCATCTGAAAGTAGACACTCGCCCGATTACAACGGTATACGTACTTCTCCCCTAGGCCGTTCTAGTCATTCGTTTCGAGCATCAGAACTGCGAAAATTTTGAGTTTCACAAGCGTTTCTTATCTCCAAACTGCCATATCTCGCGAACGGATTGACCAATCCGCAAAATTTCTGTTGCATCTGAAAGTAGAAACTCGGCCGATTACAACGGTATGTGTAGTTTCCCCCAAGGCCGTTCCAGTTATTCGTTGCGAGCATCAGAACTGCGAAAATTTCGAGTTTCTCTAGCGTTTCTTACATCCAAACTGCCATATCTCGCGAACGGATTGACCGATCCGCAAAATTTCTGTTGCATCTGAAAGTAGCCACACGCCCGATTACAACGGTATACGTACTTCTCCCCTAGGCCGTTCTAGTCATTCGTTTCGAGCATCAGAACTGCGAAAATTTTGAGTTTCTCAAGCGTTTCTTATCTCCAAACTGCCATATCTCGCGAACGGATTGATCAATCCGCAAAATTTCTGTTGCATCTGAAAGTAGAAACTCGCCCGATTACAACGGTATGCGTACTTCTCCACTAGGCCGTTCTAGTTATTCATTTCGAGCATCAGAACTGCGAAAATTTTGAGTTTCTCAAGCGTTTCTTACCTCCAAACTGCCATATCTCGCGAACGGATTGACCAATCCGCAAAATTTCTGTTGCTTCTGAAAGTAGAAACTCGCCCGATTACAACGGTATGCGCACTTTTCCCCTAGGCCGTTCTAGTTATTCGTTTCGAGCATAAGAACTGCGAAAATTTTGAGTTTCTTAAGCGTTTCTTACATCCAAGCGGCCATATCTCGCGAACGGATTGACCAATCCGCAAAATTTCTGTTGCATCTGAAAGTAGAAACTCGCCCGATTACAGCGGTATGCGCACTTTTCCCCCAGGCGGTTCTAGTTATTCGTTTCGAGCATCAGAACTGCGAAAATTTTGAGTTTCTCAAGCGTTTCTTACCTCCAAACTGCCTTATCTCGCGAACGGATTGACCAATCCGCAAAATTTCTGTTGCATCTGAAAGTAGATACTCGCCCGATTACAACGGTAGGTGTATTTTCCGCCTAGGCCGTTCTAGTTATTCGTTTCGAGCATCAGAACTGCGAAAATTTTGAGTTTCTCAAGCGTTTCTTACCTCCAAACTGCCATATCTCGCGAACGGATTGACCGATCCGCAAAATTTCTGTTGCATCTGAAAGTAGAATCTCGCCCGATTCCAACGGTATGCGCACTTTTCCCCTACGCCGTTCTAGTTACTCGTTTCTAGCATCAGAACTACGAAAATTTTGAGTTTCTCAAGCGTTTCTTACCTCCAAACTTCCATATCTCGCGAACGGATTGACCGATCCGCAAAATTTCTGTTGCATCTGAAAGTAGACACTCGCCCGATTACAACGGTATACGTACTTCTCCCCTAGGCCGTTCTAGTCATTCGTTTCGAGCATCAGAACTGCGAAAATTTTGAGTTTCTCAAGCGTTTCTTACCTCCAAACTGCCATATCTCGCGAACGGATTGACCAATCCGCAAAATTTCTGTTGCATCTGAAAGTAGAGACTCGCCCGATAACAACGATGTGTGTAGTTTTCCCCTAGGCCGTTCCAGTTATTCGTTTCGAGCATCAGAACTGCGAAAATTTTGAGTTTCTCAAGCGTTTCTTATCTCCAAACTGCCATATCTCGCGAACGGATTGACCGATCCGCAAAATTTCTGTTGCATCTGAAAGTAGAAACTCGCCCGATTACAACGGTATGCGTACTTCTCCCCTAGGCCGTTCTAGTTATTCATTTCGAGCATCAGAACTGCGAAAATTTTGAGTTTCTCAAGCGTTTCTTACCTCCAAACTGCCATATCTCGCGAACGGATTGACCAATCCGCAAAATTTCTGTTGCTTCTGAAAGTAGAAACTCGCCCGATTACAACGGTATGCCCAATTTTCCCCTAGGCCGTTCTAGTTATTCGTTTCGAGCATCAGAACTGCGAAAATTCTGATTTTCTCAAGCGTTTCTTACATCCAAACGGCCATATCTCGCGAACGGATTGACCAATCCGCAAAATTTCTGTCGAATTTGAAAGTAGAAACTCGCCCGATTACAACGGTATGCGCACTTTTCCCCTAGGCCGTTCTAGTTATTCGTTTCAAGCATCAGAACTGCGCAAATTTTGAGTTTCTCAAGCGTTTCTTACCTCCAAACTGCCATATCTCGCGAACGGATTGACCGATCCGCAAAATTTCTGTTGCATCTGAAAGTAGAAACTCGCCCGATTACAACGGTATGCGCCCTTTTCCCCTAGGCGGTTCTAGTTATTCGTTTCGAGCATCAGAACTGCGAAAATTTTGAGTTTCTCAAGCGTTTCTTACCTCCAAACTGCCATATCTCGCGAACGGATTGACCAATCCGCAAAATTTCTGTTGCATCTGAAAGTAGAAACTCGCCCGATTACAACGGTAGGTGTATTTTCCCCCTAGGCCGTTCTAGTTATTCGTTTCGAGCATCAGAACTCCGAAAATTTTGAGTTCCTCAAGCGTTTCTTACTTCCAAACTGCCGCATCTCGCGAACGGATCGACCAATCCGCAAAATTTCTGTTGCATCTGAATGTAGAAACTCGCCCGATTACAACGGTATGTGTAGTTTTCCCCTAGCCCGTTCCAGCTATTCGTTTCGAGCATCAGAACTGCGAAAATTTTGAGTTTCTCAAGCGTTTCTTACCTCCAAACTGCCATATCTCGCGAACGGATTGACCAATCCGCAAAATTTCTGTTGCATCTGAAAGTAGAGACTCGCCCGATAACAACGATGTGTGTAGTTTTCCCCTAGGCCGTTCCAGTTATTCGTTTCGAGCATCAGAACTGCGAAAATTTTGAGTTTCTCAAGCGTTTCTTACCTCCAAACTGCCATATCTCGCGAACGGATTGACCGATCCGCAAAATTTCTATTGCATCTGAAAGTAGACACTCGCCCGATTACAACGGTATACGTACTTCTCCCCTAGGCCGTTCTAGTCATTCGTTTCGAGCATCAGAACTGCGAAAATTTTGAGTTTCACAAGCGTTTCTTATCTCCAAACTGCCATATCTCGCGAACGGATTGACCAATCCGCAAAATTTCTGTTGCATCTGAAAGTAGAAACTCGGCCGATTACAACGGTATGTGTAGTTTCCCCCAAGGCCGTTCCAGTTATTCGTTTCGAGCATCAGAACTGCGAAAATTTCGAGTTTCTCTAGCGTTTCTTACATCCAAACTGCCATATCTCGCGAACGGATTGACCGATCCGCAAAATTTCTGTTGCATCTGAAAGTAGCCACACGCCCGATTACAACGGTATACGTACTTCTCCCCTAGGCCGTTCTAGTCATTCGTTTCGAGCATCAGAACTGCGAAAATTTTGAGTTTCTCAAGCGTTTCTTATCTCCAAACTGCCATATCTCGCGAACGGATTGATCAATCCGCAAAATTTCTGTTGCATCTGAAAGTAGAAACTCGCCCGATTACAACGGTATGCGTACTTCTCCACTAGGCCGTTCTAGTTATTCATTTCGAGCATCAGAACTGCGAAAATTTTGAGTTTCTCAAGCGTTTCTTACCTCCAAACTGCCATATCTCGCGAACGGATTGACCAATCCGCAAAATTTCTGTTGCTTCTGAAAGTAGAAACTCGCCCGATTACAACGGTATGCGCACTTTTCCCCTAGGCCGTTCTAGTTATTCGTTTCGAGCATAAGAACTGCGAAAATTTTGAGTTTCTCAAGCGTTTCTTACATCCAAGCGGCCATATCTCGCGAACGGATTGACCAATCCGCAAAATTTCTGTTGCATCTGAAAGTAGAAACTCGCCCGATTACAGCGGTATGCGCACTTTTCCCCTAGGCGGTTCTAGTTATTCGTTTCGAGCATCAGAACTGCGAAAATTTTGAGTTTCTCAAGCGTTTCTTACCTCCAAACTGCCTTATCTCGCGAACGGATTGACCAATCCGCAAAATTTCTGTTGCATCTGAAAGTAGATACTCGCCCGATTACAACGGTAGGTGTATTTTCCGCCTAGGCCGTTCTAGTTATTCGTTTCGAGCATCAGAACTGCGAAAATTTTGAGTTCCTGAAGCGTTTCTTACTTCCAAACTGCCGCATCTCGCGAACGGATCGTCCAATCCGCAAAATTTCTGTTTCATCTGAAAGTAGAAACTCGCCCGATTACAAAGGTATGTGTAGTTTTCCCCTAGGCCGTTCCAGCTATTCGTTTCGAGCACCAGAACTGCGCAAATTTTGAGTTTCTCAAGCGTTTCTTACCTCCAAACTGCCATATCTCGCGAACGGATTGACCAATCCGCAAAATTTCTGTTGCATCTGAAAGTAGAGACTCGCCCGATTACAACGGTGTGTGTAGTTTTCCCCTAGGCCGTTCCAGTTATTCGTTTCGAGCATCAGAACTGCGAAAATTTTGAGTTTCTCAAGCGTTTCTTACCTCCAAACTGCCATATCTCGCGAACGGATTGACCGATCCGCAAAATTTCTGTTGCATCTGAAAGTAGACACTCGCCCGATTACAACGGTATACGTACTTCTCCCCTAGGCCGTTCTAGTCATTCGTTTCGAGCATCAGAACTGCGAAAATTTTGAGTTTCACAAGCGTTTCTTATCTCCAAACTGCCATATCTCGCGAACGGATTGACCAATCCGCAAAATTTCTGTTGCATCTGAAAGTAGAAACTCGGCCGATTACAACGGTATGTGTAGTTTCCCCCAAGGCCGTTCCAGTTATTCGTTTCGAGCATCAGAACTGCGAAAATTTTGAGTTTCTCAAGCGTTTCTTACCTCCAAACTGCCATATCTCGCGAACGGATTGACCAATCAGCAAAATTTCTGTTGCATCTGAAAGTAGAGACTCGCCCGATTACAACGATGTGTGTAGTTTTCCCCTAGGCCGTTCCAGTTATTCGTTTCGAGCATCAGAACTGCGAAAATTTTGAGTTTCTCAAGCGTTTCTTACCTCCAAACTGCCATATCTCGCGAACGGATTGACCGATCCGCAAAATTTCTGTTGCATCTGAAAGTAGACACTCGCCCGATTACAACGGTATAGGTACTTCTCCCCTAGGCCGTTCTAGTCATTCGTTTCGAGCATCAGAACTGCGAAAATTTTGAGTTTCACAAGCGTTTCTTATCTCCAAACTGCCATATCTCGCGAACGGATTGACCAATCCGCAAAATTTCTGTTGCATCTGAAAGTAGAAACACGGCCGATTACAACGGTATGTGTAGTTTCCCCCAAGGCCGTTCCAGTTATTCGTTTCGAGCATCAGAACTGCAAAAATTTCGAGTTTCTCTAGCGTTTCTTACATCCAAACTGCCATATCTCGCGAACGGATTGACCGATCCGCAAAATTTCTGTTGCATCTGAAAGTAGCCACACGCCCGATTACAACGGTATACGTACTTCTCCCCTAGGCCGTTCTAGTCATTCGTTTCGAGCATCAGAACTGCGAAAATTTTGAGTTTCTCAAGCGTTTCTTATCTCCAAACTGCCATATCTCGCGAACGGATTGATCAATCCGCAAAATTTCTGTTGCATCTGAAAGTAGAAACTCGCCCGATTACAACGGTATGCGTACTTCTCCCCTAGGCCGTTCTAGTTATTCATTTCGAGCATCAGAACTGCGAAAATTTTGAGTTTCTCAAGCGTTTCTTACCTCCAAACTGCCATATCTCGCGAACGGATTGACTAATCCGCAAAATTTCTGTTGCTTCTGAAAGTAGAAACTCGCCCGATTACAACGGTATGCGCACTTTTCCCCTAGGCCGTTCTAGTTATTCGTTTCGAGCATAAGAACTGCGAAAATTTTGAGTTTCTCAAGCGTTTCTTACATCCAAACGGCCATATCTCGCGAACGGATTGACCAATCCGCAAAATTTCTGTTGCATCTGAAAGTAGAAACTCGCCCGATTACAGCGGTATGCGCACTTTTCCCCTAGGCGGTTCTAGTTATTCGTTTCGAGCATCAGAACTGCGAAAATTTTGAGTTTCTCAAGCGTTTCTTACCTCCAAACTGCCTTATCTCGCGAACGGATTGACCAATCCGCAAAATTTCTGTTGCATCTGAAAGTAGAAACTCGCCCGATTACAACGGTATGTGTATTTTCCGCCTAGGCCGTTCTAGTTATTCGTTTCGAGCATCAGAACTGCGAAAATTTTGAGTTCCTGAAGCGTTTCTTACTTCCAAACTGCCGCATCTCGCGAACGGATCGTCCAATCCGCAAAATTTCTGTTTCATCTGAAAGTAGAAACTCGCCCGATTACAAAGGTATGTGTAGTTTTCCCCTAGGCCGTTCCAGCTATTCGTTTCGAGCATCAGAACTGCGCAAATTTTGAGTTTCTCAAGCGTTTCTTACCTCCAAACTGCCATATCTCGCGAACGGATTGACCAATCCGCAAAATTTCTGTTGCATCTGAAAGTAGAGACTCGCCCGATTACAACGGTGTGTGTAGTTTTCCCCTAGGCCGTTCCAGTTATTCGTTTCGAACAACAGAACTGCGAAAATTTCGAGTTTCTCAAGCGTTTCTTACATCCAAACGGCCATATCTCGCGAACGGATTGACCAATCCGCAAAATTTCTGTTGAATTTGAAAGTAGAAACTCGCCCGATTACAACGGTACGCGCACTTTTCCCCTAGGCCGTTCTAGTTATTCGTTTCAAGCATCAGAACTGCGCAAATTTTGAGTTTCTCAAGCGTTTCTTACCTCCAAACTGCCATATCTCGCGAACGGATTGACCGATCCGCAAAATTTCTGTTGCATCTGAAAGTAGACACTCGCCCGATTACAACGGTATACGTACTTCTCCCCTAGGCCGTTCTAGTCATTCGTTTCGAGCATCAGAACTGCGAAAATTTTGAGTTTCACAAGCGTTTCTTATCTCCAAACTGCCATATCTCGCGAAAGGATTGATCAATCCGCAAAATTTCTGTTGCATCTGAAAGTAGAAACTCGCCCGATTACAACGGTATGCGCACTTTTCCCCTAGGCGGTTCTAGTTATTCGTTTCGAGCATCAGAACTGCGAAAATTTTGAGTTTCTCAAGCGTTTCTTACCTCCAAACTGCCATATCTCACGAACGGATTGACCAATCCGCAAAATTTCTGTTGCATCTGAAAGTAGAAACTCGCCCGATTACAACGGTAGGTGTATTTTCCCCCTAGGCCGTTCTAGTTATTCGTTTCGAGCATTAGAACTGCGAAAATTTTGAGTTCCTGAAGCGTTTCTTACTTCCAAACTGCCGCATCTAGCGAACGGATCGTCCAATCCGCAAAATTTCTGTTGCATCTGAAAGTAGAAACTCGACCGATTACAACGGTATGTGTAGTTTCCCCCAAGGCCGTTCCAGTTATTCGTTTCGAGCATCAGAACTGCGAAAATTTTGAGTTTCTCAAGCGTTTCTTACCTCCAAACTGCCATATCTCGCGAACGGATTGACCAATCAGCAAAATTTCTGTTGCATCTGAAAGTAGAGACTCGCCCGATTACAACGATGTGTGTAGTTTTCCCCTAGGCCGTTCCAGTTATTCGTTTCGAGCATCAGAACTGCGAAAATTTTGAGTTTCTCAAGCGTTTCTTACCTCCAAACTGCCATATCTCGCGAACGGATTGACCGATCCGCAAAATTTCTGTTGCATCTGAAAGTAGACACTCGCCCGATTACAACGGTATAGGTACTTCTCCCCTAGGCCGTTCTAGTCATTCGTTTCGAGCATCAGAACTGCGAAAATTTTGAGTTTCACAAGCGTTTCTTATCTCCAAACTGCCATATCTCGCGAACGGATTGACCAATCCGCAAAATTTCTGTTGCATCTGAAAGTAGAAACACGGCCGATTACAACGGTATGTGTAGTTTCCCCCAAGGCCGTTCCAGTTATTCGTTTCGAGCATCAGAACTGCAAAAATTTCGAGTTTCTCTAGCGTTTCTTACATCCAAACTGCCATATCTCGCGAACGGATTGACCGATCCGCAAAATTTCTGTTGCATCTGAAAGTAGCCACACGCCCGATTACAACGGTATACGTACTTCTCCCCTAGGCCGTTCTAGTCATTCGTTTCGAGCATCAGAACTGCGAAAATTTTGAGTTTCTCAAGCGTTTCTTATCTCCAAACTGCCATATCTCGCGAACGGATTGATCAATCCGCAAAATTTCTGTTGCATCTGAAAGTAGAAACTCGCCCGATTACAACGGTATGCGTACTTCTCCCCTAGGCCGTTCTAGTTATTCATTTCGAGCATCAGAACTGCGAAAATTTTGAGTTTCTCAAGCGTTTCTTACCTCCAAACTGCCATATCTCGCGAACGGATTGACCAATCCGCAAAATTTCTGTTGCTTCTGAAAGTAGAAACTCGCCCGATTACAACGGTATGCGCACTTTTCCCCTAGGCCGTTCTAGTTATTCGTTTCGAGCATAAGAACTGCGAAAATTTTGAGTTTCTCAAGCGTTTCTTACATCCAAACGGCCATATCTCGCGAACGGATTGACCAATCCGCAAAATTTCTGTTGCATCTGAAAGTAGAAACTCGCCCGATTACAGCGGTATGCGCACTTTTCCCCTAGGCGGTTCTAGTTATTCGTTTCGAGCATCAGAACTGCGAAAATTTTGAGTTTCTCAAGCGTTTCTTACCTCCAAACTGCCTTATCTCGCGAACGGATTGACCAATCCGCAAAATTTCTGTTGCATCTGAAAGTAGAAACTCGCCCGATTACAACGGTATGTGTATTTTCCGCCTAGGCCGTTCTAGTTATTCGTTTCGAGCATCAGAACTGCGAAAATTTTGAGTTCCTGAAGCGTTTCTTACTTCCAAACTGCCGCATCTCGCGAACGGATCGTCCAATCCGCAAAATTTCTGTTTCATCTGAAAGTAGAAACTCGCCCGATTACAAAGGTATGTGTAGTTTTCCCCTAGGCCGTTCCAGCTATTCGTTTCGAGCATCAGAACTGCGCAAATTTTGAGTTTCTCAAGCGTTTCTTACCTCCAAACTGCCATATCTCGCGAACGGATTGACCAATCCGCAAAATTTCTGTTGCATCTGAAAGTAGACACTCGCCCGATTACAACGGTATACGTACTTCTCCCCTAGGCCGTTCTAGTCATTCGTTTCGAGCATCAGAACTGCGAAAATTTTGAGTTTCACAAGCGTTTCTTATCTCCAAACTGCCATATCTCGCGAAAGGATTGATCAACCCGCAAAATTTCTGTTGCATCTGAAAGTAGAAACTCGCCCGATTACAACGGTATGCGCACTTTTCCCCTAGGCGGTTCTAGTTATTCGTTTCGAGCATCAGAACTGCGAAAATTTTGAGTTTCTCAAGCGTTTCTTACCTCCAAACTGCCATATCTCACGAACGGATTGACCAATCCGCAAAATTTCTGTTGCATCTGAAAGTAGAAACTCGCCCGATTACAACGGTAGGTGTATTTTCCCCCTAGGCCGTTCTAGTTATTCGTTTCGAGCATTAGAACTGCGAAAATTTTGAGTTCCTGAAGCGTTTCTTACTTCCAAACTGCCGCATCTAGCGAACGGATCGTCCAATCCGCAAAATTTCTGTTGCATCTGAAAGTAGAAACTCGGCCGATTACAACGGTATGTGTAGTTTCCCCCAAGGCCGTTCCAGTTATTCGTTTCGAGCATCAGAACTGCGAAAATTTTGAGTTTCTCAAGCGTTTCTTACCTCCAAACTGCCATATCTCGCGAACGGATTGACCAATCAGCAAAATTTCTGTTGCATCTGAAAGTAGAGACTCGCCCGATTACAACGATGTGTGTAGTTTTCCCCTAGGCCGTTCCAGTTATTCGTTTCGAGCATCAGAACTGCGAAAATTTTGAGTTTCTCTAGCGTTTCTTACATCCAAACTGCCATATCTCGCGAACGGATTGACCGATCCGCAAAATTTCTGTTGCATCTGAAAGTAGCCACACGCCCGATTACAACGGTATACGTACTTCTCCCCTAGGCCGTTCTAGTCATTCGTTTCGAGCATCAGAACTGCGAAAATTTTGAGTTTCTCAAGCGTTTCTTTTCTCCAAACTGCCATATCTCGCGAACGGATTGATCAATCCGCAAAATTTCTGTTGCATCTGAAAGTAGAAACTCGCCCGATTACAACGGTATGCGTACTTCTCCCCTAGGCCGTTCTAGTTATTCATTTCGAGCATCAGAACTGCGAAAATTTTGAGTTTCTCAAGCGTTTCTTACCTCCAAACTGCCATATCTCGCGAACGGATTGACCAATCCGCAAAATTTCTGTTGCTTCTGAAAGTAGAAACTCGCCCGATTACAACGGTATGCGCACTTTTCCCCTAGGCCGTTCTAGTTATTCGTTTCGAGCATAAGAACTGCGAAAATTTTGAGTTTCTCAAGCGTTTCTTACATCCAAACTGCCTTATCTCGCGAACGGATTGACCAATCCGCAAAATTTCTGTTGCATCTGAAAGTAGAAACTCGCCCGATTACAACGGTATGTGTATTTTCCGCCTAGGCCGTTCTAGTTATTCGTTTCGAGCATCAGAACTGCGAAAATTTTGAGTTCCTGAAGCGTTTCTTACTTCCAAACTGCCGCATCTCGCGAACGGATCGTCCAATCCGCAAAATTTCTGTTTCATCTGAAAGTAGAAACTCGCCCGATTACAAAGGTATGTGTAGTTTTCCCCTAGGCCGTTCCAGCTATTCGTTTCGAGCATCAGAACTGCGCAAATTTTGAGTTTCTCAAGCGTTTCTTACCTCCAAACTGCCATATCTCGCGAACGGATTGAACAATCCGCAAAATTTCTGTTGCATCTGAAAGTAGAGACTCGCCCGATTACAACGGTACGCGCACTTTTCCCCTAGGCCGTTCTAGTTATTCGTTTCAAGCATCAGAACTGCGCAAATTTTGAGTTTCACAAGCGTTTCTTATCTCCAAACTGCCATATCTCGCGAACGGATTGACCGATCCGCAAAATTTCTGTTGCATCTGAAAGTAGACACTCGCCCGATTACAACGGTATACGTACTTCTCCCCTAGGCCGTTCTAGTCATTCGTTTCGAGCATCAGAACTGCGAAAATTTTGAGTTTCACAAGCGTTTCTTATCTCCAAACTGCCATATCTCGCGAAAGGATTGATCAATCCGCAAAATTTCTGTTGCATCTGAAAGTAGAAACTCGCCCGATTACAACGGTAGGTGTATTTTCCCCCTAGGCCGTTCTAGTTATTCGTTTCGAGCATTAGAACTGCGAAAATTTTGAGTTCCTGAAGCGTTTCTTACTTCCAAACTGCCGCATCTAGCGAACGGATCGTCCAATCCGCAAAATTTCTGTTGCATCTGAAAGTAGAAACTCGCACGATTACAAAGGTATGTGTAGTTTTCCCCTAGGCCGTTCCAGCTATTCGTTTCGAGCATCAGAACTGCGAAAATTTTGAGTTTCTCAAGCGTTTCTTACCTCCAAACTGCCATATCTCGCGAACGGATTGACCAATCCGCAAAATTTCTGTTGCATTTGAAAGTAGATACTCGCCCGATTACAACGGTATGCGCACTTTTCCCCTAGGCCGTTCTAGTTATTCGTTTCGAGCATCAGAACTGCGAAAATGTTGAGATTCTAAAGCGTTTCTTATCTCCAAACTGCCATGTCTCGCGAACGGATTGATCAATCCGCAAAATTTCTGTTGCTTGTGAAAGTAGAAACTCGCCCGATTACAACGGTATGCGTACTTCTCCCCTAGGCCGTTCTAGTCATTCGTTTCGAGCATCAGAACTGCGAAAATTTTGAGTTTCTCAAGCGTGTCTTATCTCCAAACTGCCATATCTCGCGAACGGATTGACCGATCCGCAAAATTTCTGTTGCATCTGAAAGTAGAAACTCGCCCGATTACAACGGTATGCGTACTTCTCCCCTTGGCCGTTCTAGTTATTCATTTCGAGCATCAGAACTGCGAAAATTTTGAGTTTCTCAAGCGTTTCTTACATCCAAACTGCCATATCTCGCGAACGGATTGACCAATCCGCAAAATTTCTGTTGCTTCTGAAAGTAGAAACTCGCCCGATTACAACGGTATGCGCAATTTTCCCCTAGGCCGTTCTAGTTATTCGTTTCGAGCATCAGAACTGCGAAAATTCTGAGTTTCTCAAGCGTTTCTTACATCCAAACGGCCATATCTCGCGAACGGATTGACCAATCCGCAAAATTTCTGTCGAATTTGAAAGTAGAAACTCGCCCGATTACAACGGTATGCGCACTTTTCCCCTAGGCCGTTCTAGTTATTCGTTTCAAGCATCAGAACTGCGCAAATTTTGAGTTTCTCAAGCGTTTCTTACCTCCAAACTGCCATATCTCGCGAACGGATTGACCGATCCGCAAAATTTCTGTTGCATCTGAAAGTAGACACTCGCCCGATTACAACGGTATACGTACTTCTCCCCTAGGCCGTTCTAGTCATTCGTTTCGAGCATCAGAACTGCGAAAATTTTGAGTTTCACAAGCGTTTCTTATCTCCAAACTGCCATATCTCGCGAACGGATTGACCAATCCGCAAAATTTCTGTTGCATCTGAAAGTAGATACTCGCCCGATTACAACGGTAGGTGTATTTTCCCCCTAGGCCGTTCTAGATATTCGTTTCGAGCATCAGAACTCCGAAAATTTTGAGTTCCTCAAGCGTTTCTTACTTCCAAACTGCCGCATCTCGCGAACGGATCGACCAATCCGCAAAATTTCTGTTGCTTCTGAATGTAGAAACTCGCCCGATTACAACGGTATGTGTAGTTTTCCCCTAGCCCGTTCCAGCTATTCGTTTCGAGCATCAGAACTGCGAAAGTTTTGAGTTTCTCAAGCGTTTCTTACCTCCAAACTGCCATATCTCGCGAACGGATTGACCAATCCGCAAAATTTCTGTTGCATCTGAAAGTAGAGACTCGCCCGATTACAACGATGTGTGTAGTTTTCCCCTAGGCCGTTCCAGTTATTCGTTTCGAGCATCAGAACTGCGAAAATTTTGAGTTTCTCAAGCGTTTCTTACCTCCAAACTGCCATATCTCGCGAACGGATTGACCAATCCGCAAAATTTCTGTTGCATCTGAAAGTAGAAACTCGCCCGATTACAACGGTAGGTGTATTTTCCCCCTAGACCGTTCTAGTTATTCGTTTCGAGCATCAGAACTGCGAAAATTTTGAGTTTCTCAAGCGTTTCTTACCTCCAAACTGCCATATCTCGCGAACGGTTTGACCAATCCGCAAAATTTCTCTTGCATCTGAAAGTAGAGACTCGCCCGATTACAACGGTGTGTGTAGTTTTCCCCTAGGCCGTTCCAGTTATTCGTTTCGAGCATCAGAACTGCGAAAATTTCGAGTTTCTCAAGCGTTTCTTGCATCCAAACTGCCATATCTCGCGAACGGATTGACCGATCCGCAAAATTTCTGTTGCATCTGAAAGTAGAATCTCGCCCGATTCCAACGGTATGCGCACTTTTCCCCTACGCCGTTCTAGTTACTCGTTTCTAGCATCAGAACTACGAAAATTTTGAGTTTCTCAAGCGTTTCTTATTTCCAAACTGCCATATCTCGCGAACGGACTGACCAATCCGCAAAATTTCTGTTGCATTTGAAAGTAGATACTCGCCCGATTACAACGGTATGCGCACTTTTCCCCTGGGCCGCTCTAGTTATTCGTTTCGAGCATCAGAACTGCGAAAATGTTGAGATTCTAATGCGTTTCTTATCTCCAAACTGCCATGTCTCGCGAACGGATTGATCAATCCGTAAAATTTCTGTTGCTTGTGAAAGTAGAAACTCGCCCGATTACAACGGTATGCGTACTTCTCCCCTAGGCCGTTCTAGTCATTCGTTTCGAGCATCAGAACTGCGAAAATTTTGAGTTTCTCAAGCGTTTCTTATCTCCAAACTGCCATATCTCGCGAACGGATTGACCGATCCGCAAAATTTCTGTTGCATCTGAAAGTAGAAACTCGCCCGATTACAACGGTATGCGTACTTCTCCCCTAGGCCGTTCTAGTTATTCATTTCGAGCATCAGAACCGCGAAAATTTTGAGTTTCTCAAGCGTTTCTTACCTCCAAACTGCCATATCTCGCGAACGGATTGACCAATCCGCAAAATTTCTGTTGCTTCTGAAAGTAGAAACTCGCCCGATTACAACGGTATGCGCAATTTTCCCCTAGGCCGTTCTAGTTATTCGTTTCGAGCATCAGAACTGCGAAAATTCTGAGTTTCTCAAGCGTTTCTTACATCCAAACGGCCATATCTCGCGAACGGATTGACCAATCCGCAAAATTTCTGTCGAATTTGAAAGTAGAAACTCGCCCGATTACAACGGTATGCGCAATTTTCCCCTAGGCCGTTCTAGTTATTCGTTTCGAGCATCAGAACTGCGAAAATTCTGAGTTTCTCAAGCGTTTCTTACATCCAAACGGCCATATCTCGCGAACGGATTGACCAATCCGCAAAATTTCTGTCGAATTTGAAAGTAGAAACTCGCCCGATTACAACGGTATGCGCACTTTTCCCCTAGGCCGTTCTAGTTATTCGTTTCAAGCATCAGAACTGCGCAAATTTTGAGTTTCTCAAGCGCTTCTTACCTCCAAACTGCCATATCTCGCGAACGGATTGACCGATCCGCAAAATTTCTGTTGCATCTGAAAGTAGACACTCGCCCGATTACAACGGTATACGTACTTCTCCCCTAGGCTGTTCTAGTCATTCGTTTCGAGCATCAGAACTGCGAAAATTTTGAGTTTCACAAGCGTTTCTTATCTCCAAACTGCCATATCTCGCGAACGGATCGACCAATCCGCAAAATTTCTGTTGCTTCTGAATGTAGAAACTCGCCCGATTACAACGGTATGTGTAGTTTTCCCCTAGCCCGTTCCAGCTATTCGTTTCGAGCATCAGAACTGCGAAAATTTTGAGTTTCTCAAGCGTTTCTTACCTCCAAACTGCCATATCTCGCGAACGGATCGACCAATCCGCAAAATTTCTGTTGCATCTGAAAGTAGAAACTCGCCCGATTACAACGGTAGGTGTATTTTCCCCCTAGGCCGTTCTAGTTATTCGTTTCGAGCATCAGAACTCCGAAAATTTTGAGTTCCTCAAGCGTTTCTTACTTCCAAACTGCCGCATCTCGCGAACGGATCGACCAATCCGCAAAATTTCTGTTGCTTCTGAATGTAGAAACTCGCCCGATTACAACGGTATGTGTAGTTTTCCCCTAGCCCGTTCCAGCTATTCGTTTCGAGCATCAGAACTGCGAAAATTTTTAGTTTCTCAAGCGTTTCTTACCTCCAAACTGCCATATCTCGCGAACGGATTGACCAATCCGCAAAATTTCTGTTGCATCTGAAAGTAGAGACTCGCCCGATTACAACGATGTGTGTAGTCTTCCCCTAGGCCGTTCCAGTTATTCGTTTCGAGCATCAGAACTGCGAAAATTTTGAGTTTCTCAAGCGTTTCTTACATCCAAACGGCCATATCTCGCGAACGGATTGACCAATCCGCAAAATTTCTGTCGAATTTGAAAGTAGAAACTCGCCCGATTACAACGGTATGCGCACTTTTCCCCTAGGCCGTTCTAGTTATTCGTTTCAAGCATCAGAACTGCGCAAATTTTGAGTTTCTCAAGCGTTTCTTACCTCCAAACTGCCATATCTCGCGAACGGATTGACCGATCCGCAAAATTTCTGTTGCATCTGAAAGTAGACACTCGCCCGATTACAACGGTATACGTACTTCTCCCCTAGGCCGTTCTAGTCATTCGTTTCGAGCATCAGAACTGCGAAAATTTTGAGTTTCACAAGCGTTTCTTATCTCCAAACTGCCATATCTCGCGAACGGATTGATCAATCCGCAAAATTTTTGTTGCATCTGAAAGTAGAAACTCGCCCGATTACAACGGTATGCGCCCTTTTCCCCTAGGCGGTTCTAGTTATTCGTTTCGAGCATCAGAACTGCGAAAATTTTGAGTTTCTCAAGCGTTTCTTACCTCCAAACTGCCATATCTCGCGAACGGATTGACCAATCCGCAAAATTTCTGTTGCATCTGAAAGTAGAAACTCGCCCGATTACAACGGTAGGTGTATTTTCCCCCTAGGCCGTTCTAGTTATTCGTTTCGAGCATCAGAACTCCGAAAATTTTGAGTTCCTCAAGTGTTTCTTACTTCCAAACTGCCGCATCTCGCGAACGTATCGACCAATCCGCAAAATTTCTGTTGCTTCTGAATGTAGAAACTCGCCCGATTACAACGGTATGTGTAGTTTTCCCCTAGCCCGTTCCAGCTATTCGTTTCGAGCATCAGAACTGCGAAAATTTTGAGTTTCTCAAGCGTTTCTTACCTCCAAACTGCCATATCTCGCGAACGGATTGACCAATCCGCAAAATTTCTGTTGCATCTGAAAGTAGAGACTCGCCCGATTACAACGATGTGTGTAGTTTTCCCCTAGGCCGTTCCAGTTATTCGTTTCGAGCATCAGAACTGCGAAAATTTTGAGTTTCTCAAGCGTTTCTTACCTCCAAACTGCCATATCTCGCGAACGGATTGACCAATCCGCAAAATTTCTGTTGCATCTGAAAGTAGAAACTCGCCCGATTACAACGGTAGGTGTATTTTCCCCCTAGGCCGTTCTAGTTATTCGTTTCGAGCATCAGAACTCCGCAAATTTTGAGTTCCTCAAGCGTTTCTTACTTCCAAACTGCCGCATCTCGCGAACGGATCGACCAATCCGCAAAATTTCTGTTGCATCTGAATGTAGGAACTCGCCCGATTACAACGGTATGTGTAGTTTTCCCCTAGGCCGTTCCAGCTATTCGTTTCGAGCAACAGAACTGCGAAAATTTTGAGTTTCTCAAGCGTTTCTTACCTCCAAACTGCCATATCTCGCGAACGGATTGACCAATCCGCAAAATTTCTGTTGCATCTGAAAGTAGAGACTCGCCCGATTACAACGATGTGTGTAGTTTTCCCCTAGGCCGTTCCAGTTATTCGTTTCGAGCATTAGAACTGCGAGAATTTTGAGTTTCTCAAGCGTTTCTTACATCCAAACGGCCATATCTCGCGAACGGATTGACCAATCCGCAAAATTTCTGTCGAATTTGAAAGTAGAAACTCGCCCGATTACAACGATGTGTGTAGTTTTCCCCTAGGCCGTTCCAGTTATTCGTTTCGAGCATCAGAACTGCGAAAATTTTGAGTTTCTCAAGCGTTTCTTACCTCCAAACTGCCATATCTCGCGAACGGATTGACCAATCCGCAAAATTTCTGTTGCATCTGAAAGTAGAAACTCGCCCGATTACAACGGTAGGTGTATTTTCCCCCTAGGCCGTTCTAGTTATTCGTTTCGAGCATCAGAACTCCGCAAATTTTGAGTTCCTCAAGCGTTTCTTACTTCCAAACTGCCGCATCTCGCGAACGGATCGACCAATCCGCAAAATTTCTGTTGCATCTGAATGTAGGAACTCGCCCGATTACAACGGTATGTGTAGTTTTCCCCTAGGCCGTTCCAGCTATTCGTTTCGAGCAACAGAACTGCGAAAATTTTGAGTTTCTCAAGCGTTTCTTACCTCCAAACTGCCATATCTCGCGAACGGATTGACCAATCCGCAAAATTTCTGTTGCATCTGAAAGTAGAGACTCGCCCGATTACAACGATGTGTGTAGTTTTCCCCTAGGCCGTTCCAGTTATTCGTTTCGAGCATTAGAACTGCGAGAATTTTGAGTTTCTCAAGCGTTTCTTACATCCAAACGGCCATATCTCGCGAACGGATTGACCAATCCGCAAAATTTCTGTCGAATTTGAAAGTAGAAACTCGCCCGATTACAACGGTATGCGCACTTTTCCCCTAGGCCGTTCTAGTTATTCGTTTCAAGCATCAGAACTGCGCAAATTTTGAGTTTCTCAAGCGTTTCTTACCTCCAAACTGCCATATCTCGCGAACGGATTGACCGATCCGCAAAATTTCTGTTGCATCTGAAAGTAGACACTCGCCCGATTACAACGGTATACGTACTTCTCCCCTAGGCCGTTCTAGTCATTCGTTTCGAGCATCAGAACTGCGAAAATTTTGAGTTTCACAAGCGTTTCTTATCTCCAAACTGCCATATCTCGCGAACGGATTGATCAATCCGCAAAATTTCTGTTGCATCTGAAAGTAGAAACTCGCCCGATTACAACGGTAGGTGTATTTTCCCCCTAGGCCGTTCTAGTTATTCGTTTCGAGCATCAGAACTCCGAAAATTTTGAGTTCCTCAAGCGTTTCTTACTTCCAAACTGCCGCATCTCGCGAACGGATCGACCAATCCGCAAAATTTCTGTTGCTTCTGAATGTAGAAACTCGCCCGATTACAACGGTATGTGTAGTTTTCCCCTAGCCCGTTCCAGCTATTCGTTTCGAGCATCAGAACTGCGAAAATTTTGAGTTTCTCAAGCGTTTCTTACCTCCAAACTGCCATATCTCGCGAACGGATTGACCAATCCGCAAAATTTCTGTTGCATCTGAAAGTAGAAACTCGCCCGATTACAACGGTAGGTGTATTTTCCCCCTAGGCCGTTCTAGTTATTCGTTTCGAGCATCAGAACTCCGAAAATTTTGAGTTCCTCAAGCGTTTCTTACTTCCAAACTGCCGCATCTCGCGAACGGATCGACCAATCCGCAAAATTTCTGTTGCTTCTGAATGCAGAAACTCGCCCGATTACAACGGTATGTGTAGTTTTCCCATAGCCCGTTCCAGCTATTCGTTTCGAGCATCAGAACTGCGAAAATTTTGAGTTTCTCAAGCGTTTCTTACCTCCAAACTGCCATATCTCGCGAACGGATTGTCCAATCCGCAAAATTTCTGTTGCATCTGAAAGTAGAGACTCGCCCGATTACAACGATGTGTGTAGTTTTCCCCTAGGCCGTTCCAGTTATTCGTTTCGAGCATCAGAACTGTGAGAATTTTGAGTTTCTCAAGCGTTTCTTACATCCAAACGGCCATATCTCGCGAAAGGATTGACCAATCCGCAAAATTTCTGTCGAATTTGAAAGTAGAAACTCGCCCGATTACAACGGTATGCGCACTTTTCCCCTAGGCCGTTCTAGTTATTCGTTTCAAGCATCAGAACTGCGCAAATTTTGAGTTTCTCAAGCGTTTCTTACCTCCAAACTGCCATATCTCGCGAACGGATTGACCGATCCGCAAAATTTCTGTTGCATCTGAAAGTAGACACTCTCCCGATTACAACGGTATACGTACTTCTCCCCTAGGCCGTTCTAGTCATTCGTTTCGAGCATCAGAACTGCGAAAATTTTGAGTTTCACAAGCGTTTCTTATCTCCAAACTGCCATATCTCGCGAACGGATTGATCAATCCGCAAAATTTCTGTTGCATCTGAAAGTAGAAACTCGCCCGATTACAACGGTAGGTGTATTTTCCCCCTAGGCCGTTCTAGTTATTCGTTTCGAGCATCAGAACTCCGAAAATTTTGAGTTCCTCAAGCGTTTCTTACTTCCAAACTGCCGCATCTCGCGAACGGATCGACCAATCCGCAAAATTTCTGTTGCTTCTGAATGTAGAAACTCGCCCGATTACAACGGTATGTGTAGTTTTCCCCTAGCCCGTTCCAGCTATTCGTTTCGAGCATCAGAACTGCGAAAATTTTGAGTTTCTCAAGCGTTTCTTACCTCCAAACTGCCATATCTCGCGAACGGATTGACCAATCCGCAAAATTTCTGTTGCATCTGAAAGTAGAAACTCGCCCGATTACAACGGTAGGTGTATTTTCCCCCTAGGCCGTTCTAGTTATTCGTTTCGAGCATCAGAACTCCGAAAATTTTGAGTTCCTCAAGCGTTTCTTACTTCCAAACTGCCGCATCTCGCGAACGGATCGACCAATCCGCAAAATTTCTGTTGCTTCTGAATGCAGAAACTCGCCCGATTACAACGGTATGTGTAGTTTTCCCATAGCCCGTTCCAGCTATTCGTTTCGAGCATCAGAACTGCGAAAATTTTGAGTTTCTCAAGCGTTTCTTACCTCCAAACTGCCATATCTCGCGAACGGATTGTCCAATCCGCAAAATTTCTGTTGCATCTGAAAGTAGAGACTCGCCCGATTACAACGATGTGTGTAGTTTTCCCCTAGGCCGTTCCAGTTATTCGTTTCGAGCATCAGAACTGTGAGAATTTTGAGTTTCTCAAGCGTTTCTTACATCCAAACGGCCATATCTCGCGAAAGGATTGACCAATCCGCAAAATTTCTGTCGAATTTGAAAGTAGAAACTCGCCCGATTACAACGGTATGCGCACTTTTCCCCTAGGCCGTTCTAGTTATTCGTTTCAAGCATCAGAACTGCGCAAATTTTGAGTTTCTCAAGCGTTTCTTACCTCCAAACTGCCATATCTCGCGAACGGATTGACCGATCCGCAAAATTTCTGTTGCATCTGAAAGTAGACACTCTCCCGATTACAACGGTATACGTACTTCTCCCCTAGGCCGTTCTAGTCATTCGTTTCGAGCATCAGAACTGCGAAAATTTTGAGTTTCACAAGCGTTTCTTATCTCCAAACTGCCATATCTCGCGAACGGATTGATCAATCCGCAAAATTTCTGTTGCATCTGAAAGTAGAAACTCGCCCGATTACAACGGTAGGTGTATTTTCCCCCTAGGCCGTTCTAGTTATTCGTTTCGAGCATCAGAACTCCGAAAATTTTGAGTTCCTCAAGCGTTTCTTACTTCCAAACTGCCGCATCTCGCGAACGGATCGACCAATCCGCAAAATTTCTGTTGCTTCTGAATGTAGAAACTCGCCCGATTACAACGGTATGTGTAGTTTTCCCCTAGCCCGTTCCAGCTATTCGTTTCGAGCATCAGAACTGCGAAAATTTTGAGTTTCTCAAGCGTTTCTTACCTCCAAACTGCCATATCTCGCGAACGGATTGACCAATCCGCAAAATTTCTGTTGCATCTGAAAGTAGAAACTCGCCCGATTACAACGGTAGGTGTATTTTCCCCCTAGGCCGTTCTAGTTATTCGTTTCGAGCATCAGAACTCCGAAAATTTTGAGTTCCTCAAGCGTTTCTTACTTCCAAACTGCCGCATCTCGCGAACGGATCGACCAATCCGCAAAATTTCTGTTGCTTCTGAATGCAGAAACTCGCCCGATTACAACGGTATGTGTAGTTTTCCCATAGCCCGTTCCAGCTATTCGTTTCGAGCATCAGAACTGCGAAAATTTTGAGTTTCTCAAGCGTTTCTTACCTCCAAACTGCCATATCTCGCGAACGGATTGTCCAATCCGCAAAATTTCTGTTGCATCTGAAAGTAGAGACTCGCCCGATTACAACGATGTGTGTAGTTTTCCCCTAGGCCGTTCCAGTTATTCGTTTCGAGCATCAGAACTGTGAGAATTTTGAGTTTCTCAAGCGTTTCTTACATCCAAACGGCCATATCTCGCGAAAGGATTGACCAATCCGCAAAATTTCTGTCGAATTTGAAAGTAGAAACTCGCCCGATTACAACGGTATGCGCACTTTTCCCCTAGGCCGTTCTAGTTATTCGTTTCAAGCATCAGAACTGCGCAAATTTTGAGTTTCTCAAGCGTTTCTTACCTCCAAACTGCCATATCTCGCGAACGGATTGACCGATCCGCAAAATTTCTGTTGCATCTGAAAGTAGACACTCTCCCGATTACAACGGTATACGTACTTCTCCCCTAGGCCGTTCTAGTCATTCGTTTCGAGCATCAGAACTGCGAAAATTTTGAGTTTCACAAGCGTTTCTTATCTCCAAACTGCCATATCTCGCGAACGGATTGATCAATCCGCAAAATTTCTGTTGCATCTGAAAGTAGAAACTCGCCCGATTACAACGGTATGCGCCCTTTTCCCCTAGGCGGTTCTAGTTATTCGTTTCGAGCATCAGAACTGCGAAAATTTTGAGTTTCTCAAGCGTTTCTTACCTCCAAACTGCCACATCTCGCGAACGGATTGACCAATCCGCAAAATTTCTGTTGCATCTGAAAGTAGAAACTCGCCCGATTACAACGGTAGGTGTATTTTCCCCCTAGGCCGTTCTAGTTATTCGTTTCGAGCATCAGAACTCCGAAAATTTTGAGTTCCTCAAGCGTTTCTTACTTCCAAACTGCCGCATCTCGCGAACGGATCGACCAATCCGCAAAATTTCTGTTGCTTCTGAATGTAGAAACTCGCCCGATTACAACGGTATGTGTAGTTTTCACCTAGCCCGTTCCAGCTATTCGTTTCGAGCATCAGAACTGCGAAAATTTTGAGTTTCTCAAGCGTTTCTTACCTCCAAACTGCCATATCTCGCGAACGGATTGACCAATCCCCAAAATTTCTGTTGCATCTGAAAGTAGAGACTCGCCCGATTACAACGGTAGGTGTATTTTCCCCCTAGGCCGTTCTAGTTATTCGTTTCGAGCATCAGAACTCCGAAAATTTTGAGTTCCTCAAGCGTTTCTTACTTCCAAACTGCCGCATCTCGCGAACGGATCGACCAATCCGCAAAATTTCTGTTGCATCTGAATGTAGGAACTCGCCCGATTACAACGGTATGTGTAGTTTTCCCCTAGGCCGTTCCAGCTATTCGTTTCGAGCATCAGAACTGCGAAAATTTTGAGTTTCTCAAGCGTTTCTTACCTCCAAACTGCCATATCTCGCGAACGGTTTGACCAATCCGCAAAATTTCTGTTGCATCTGAAAGTAGAGACTCGCCCGATTACAACGATGTGTGTAGTTTTCCCCTAGGCCGTTCCAGTTATTCGTTTCGAGCATCAGAACTGCGAAAATTTCGAGTTTCTCAAGCGTTTCTTGCATCCAAACTGCCATATCTCGCGAACGGATTGACCGATCCGCAAAATTTCTGTTGCATCTGAAAGTAGAAACTCGCCCGATTACAACGGTATGCGCACTTTTCCCCTAGGCCGTTCCAGTTATTCGTTTCGAGCATCAGAACTGCGAAAATTTTGAGTTTCTAAAGCGTTTCTTATCTCCAAACTGCCATATCTCGCGAACGGAACTATCAATCCGCAAAATTTCTGTTGCATCTGTAAGTAGACACTCGCCCGATTACAACGGTATGCGTACTTCTCCCCTAGGCCGTTCTAGTCATTCGTTTCGAGCATCAGAACTGCGAAAATTTTGAGTTTCTCAAGCGTTTCTTATCTCCAAACTGCCATATCTCGCGAACGGATTTATCAATCCTCAAAATTTCTGTTGCATCTGAAAGTAGAAACTCGCCCGATTACAACGTAATGCGCACTTTTCCCCTAGGCGGTTCTAGTTATTCGTTTCGAGCATCAGAACTGCGAAAATTTTGAGTTCCTCAAGCGTTTCTTACTTCCAAACTGCCGCATCTCGCGAACGGATCGACCAATCCGCAAAATTTCTGTTGCATCTGAATGTAGGAACTCGCCCGATTACAACGGTATGTGTAGTTTTCCCCTAGGCCGTTCCAGCTATTCGTTTCGAGCATCAGAACTGCGAAAATTTTGAGTTTCTCAAGCGTTTCTTACCTCCAAACTGCCATATCTCGCGAACGGATTGACCAATCCGCAAAATTTCTGTTGCTTCTGAAAGTAGAAACTCGCCCGATTACAACGGTATGCGCACTTTTCCCCTAGGCCGTTCTAGTTATTCGTTTCGAGCATAAGAACTGCGAAAATTTTGAGTTTCTCAAGCGTTTCTTACATCCAAACGGCCATATCTCGCGAACGGATTGACCAATCCGCAAAATTTCTGTTGCATCTGAAAGTAGAAACTCGCCCGATTACAGCGCTATGCGCACTTTTCCCCTAGGCGGTTCTAGTTATTCGTTTCGAGCATCAGAACTGCGAAAATTTTGAGTTTCTCAAGCGTTTCTTACCTCCAAACTGCCTTATCTCGCGAACGGATTGACCAATCCGCAAAATTTCTGTTGCATCTGAAAGTAGAAACTCGCCCGATTACAACGGTAGGTGTATTTTCCGCCTAGGCCGTTCTAGTTATTCGTTTCGAGCATCAGAACTGCGAAAATTTTGAGTTCCTGAAGCGTTTCTTACTTCCAAACTGCCGCATCTCGCGAACGGATCGTCCAATCCGCAAAATTTCTGTTTCATCTGAAAGTAGAAACTCGCCCGATTACAAAGGTATGTGTAGTTTTCCCCTAGGCCGTTCCAGCTATTCGTTTCGAGCATCAGAACTGCGCAAATTTTGAGTTTCTCAAGCGTTTCTTACCTCCAAACTGCCATATCTCGCGAACGGATTGACCAATCCGCAAAATTTCTGTTGCATCTGAAAGTAGAAACTCGCCCGATTACAACGGTAGGTGTATTTTCCCCCTAGGCCGTTCCAGTTATTCGTTTCGAACAACAGAACTGCGAAAATTTCGAGTTTCTCAAGCGTTTCTTACATCCAAACGGCCATATCTCGCGAACGGATTGACCAATCCGCAAAATTTCTGTTGAATTTGAAAGTAGAAACTCGCCCGATTACAACGGTACGCGCCCTTTTCCCCTAGGCGGTTCTAGTTATTCGTTTCGAGCATCAGAACTGCGAAAATTTTGAGTTTCTCAAGCGTTTCTTACCTCCAAACTGCCATATCTCGCGAACGGATTGACCAATCCGCAAAATTTCTGTTGCATCTGAAAGTAGAAACTCGCCCGATTACAACGGTAGGTGTATTTTCCCCCTAGGCCGTTCTAGTTATTCGTTTCGAGCATCAGAACTCCGAAAATTTTGAGTTCCTCAAGCGTTTCTTACTTCCAAACTGCCGCATCTCGCGAACGGATCGACCAATCCGCAAAATTTCTGTTGCTTCTGAATGTAGAAACTCGCCCGATTACAACGGTATGTGTAGTTTTAACCTAGCCCGTTCCAGCTATTCGTTTCGAGCATCAGAACTGCGAAAATTTTGAGTTTCTCAAGCGTTTCTTACCTCCAAACTGCCATATCTCGCGAACGGATTGACCAATCCGCAAAATTTCTGTTGCATCTGAAAGTAGAGACTCGCCCGATTACAACGATGTGTGTAGTTTTCCCCTAGGCCGTTCCAGTTATTCGTTTCGAGCATCAGAACTGCGAAAATTTTGAGTTTCTCAAGCGTTTCTTACCTCCAAACTGCCATATCTCGCGAACGGATTGACCAATCCGCAAAATTTCTGTTGCATCTGAAAGTAGAAACTCGCCCGATTACAACGGTAGGTGTATTTTCCCCCTAGGCCGTTCTAGTTATTCGTTTCGAGCATCAGAACTCCGAAAATTTTGAGTTCCTCAAGCGTTTCTTACTTCCAAACTGCCGCATCTCGCGAACGGATCGACCAATCCGCAAAATTTCTGTTGCATCTGAATGTAGGAACTCGCCCGATTACAACGGTATGTGTAGTTTTCCCCTAGGCCGTTCCAGCTATTCGTTTCGAGCATCAGAACTGCGAAAATTTTGAGTTTCTCAAGCGTTTCTTACCTCCAAACTGCCATATCTCGCGAACGGTTTGACCAATCCGCAAAATTTCTGTTGCATCTGAAAGTAGAGACTCGCCCGATTACAACGATGTGTGTAGTTTTCCCCTAGGCCGTTCCAGTTATTCGTTTCGAGCATCAGAACTGCGAAAATTTCGAGTTTCTCAAGCGTTTCTTGCATCCAAACTGCCATATCTCGCGAACGGATTGACCGATCCGCAAAATTTCTGTTGCATCTGAAAGTAGAAACTCGCCCGATTACAACGGTATGCGCACTTTTCCCCTAGGCCGTTCCAGTTATTCGTTTCGAGCATCAGAACTGCGAAAATTTTGAGTTTCTAAAGCGTTTCTTATCTCCAAACTGCCATATCTCGCGAACGGAACTATCAATCCGCAAAATTTCTGTTGCATCTGTAAGTAGACACTCGCCCGATTACAACGGTATGCGTACTTCTCCCCTAGGCCGTTCTAGTCATTCGTTTCGAGCATCAGAACTGCGAAAATTTTGAGTTTCTCAAGCGTTTCTTATCTCCAAACTGCCATATCTCGCGAACGGATTTATCAATCCTCAAAATTTCTGTTGCATCTGAAAGTAGAAACTCGCCCGATTACAACGTAATGCGCACTTTTCCCCTAGGCGGTTCTAGTTATTCGTTTCGAGCATCAGAACTGCGAAAATTTTGAGTTCCTCAAGCGTTTCTTACTTCCAAACTGCCGCATCTCGCGAACGGATCGACCAATCCGCAAAATTTCTGTTGCATCTGAATGTAGGAACTCGCCCGATTACAACGGTATGTGTAGTTTTCCCCTAGGCCGTTCCAGCTATTCGTTTCGAGCATCAGAACTGCGAAAATTTTGAGTTTCTCAAGCGTTTCTTACCTCCAAACTGCCATATCTCGCGAACGGATTGACCAATCCGCAAAATTTCTGTTGCTTCTGAAAGTAGAAACTCGCCCGATTACAACGGTATGCGCACTTTTCCCCTAGGCCGTTCTAGTTATTCGTTTCGAGCATAAGAACTGCGAAAATTTTGAGTTTCTCAAGCGTTTCTTACATCCAAACGGCCATATCTCGCGAACGGATTGACCAATCCGCAAAATTTCTGTTGCATCTGAAAGTAGAAACTCGCCCGATTACAGCGGTATGCGCACTTTTCCCCTAGGCGGTTCTAGTTATTCGTTTCGAGCATCAGAAGTGCGAAAATTTTGAGTTTCTCAAGCGTTTCTTACCTCCAAACTGCCTTATCTCGCGAACGGATTGACCAATCCGCAAAATTTCTGTTGCATCTGAAAGTAGAAACTCGCCCGATTACAACGGTAGGTGTATTTTCCGCCTAGGCCGTTCTAGTTATTCGTTTCGAGCATCAGAACTGCGAAAATTTTGAGTTCCTGAAGCGTTTCTTACTTCCAAACTGCCGCATCTCGCGAACGGATCGTCCAATCCGCAAAATTTCTGTTTCATCTGAAAGTAGAAACTCGCCCGATTACAAAGGTATGTGTAGTTTTCCCCTAGGCCGTTCCAGCTATTCGTTTCGAGCATCAGAATTGCGCAAATTTTGAGTTTCTCAAGCGTTTCTTACCTCCAAACTGCCATATCTCGCGAACGGATTGACCAATCCGCAAAATTTCTGTTGCATCTGAAAGTAGAGACTCGCCCGAATACAACGGTGTGTGTAGTTTTCCCCTAGGCCGTTCCAGTTATTCGTTTCGAACAACAGAACTGCGAAAATTTCGAGTTTCTCAAGCGTTTCTTACATCCAAACGGCCATATCTCGCGAACGGATTGACCAATCCGCAAAATTTCTGTTGAATTTGAAAGTAGAAACTCGCCCGATTACAACGGTACGCGCACTTTTCCCCTAGGCCGTTCTAGTTATTCGTTTCAAGCATCAGAACTGCGCAAATTTTGAGTTTCTCAAGCGTTTCTTACCTCCAAACTGCCATATCTCGCGAACGGATTGACCGATCCGCAAAATTTCTGTTGCATCTGAAAGTAGACACTCGCCCGATTACAACGGTATACGTACTTCTCCCCTAGGCCGTTCTAGTCATTCGTTTCGAGCATCAGAACTGCGAAAATTTTGAGTTTCACAAGCGTTTCTTATCTCCAAACTGCCATATCTCGCGAAAGGATTGATCAATCCGCAAAATTTCTGTTGCATCTGAAAGTAGAAACTCGCCCGATTACAACGGTGTGCGCACTTTTCCCCTAGGCGGTTCTAGTTATTCGTTTCGAGCATCAGAACTGCGAAAATTTTGAGTTTCTCAAGCGTTTCTTACCTCCAAACTGCCATATCTCACGAACGGATTGACCAATCCGCAAAATTTCTGTTGCATCTGAAAGTAGAAACTCGCCCGATTACAACGGTAGGTGTATTTTCCCCCTAGGCCGTTCTAGTTATTCGTTTCGAGCATCAGAACTGCGAAAATTTTGAGTTCCTGAAGCGTTTCTTACTTCCAAACTGCCGCATCTAGCGAACGGATCGTCCAATCCGCAAAATTTCTGTTGCATCTGAAAGTAGAAACTCGCACGATTACAAAGGTATGTGTAGTTTTCCCCTAGGCCGTTCCAGCTATTCGTTTCGAGCATCAGAACTGCGAAAATTTTGAGTTTCTCAAGCGTTTCTTACCTCCAAACTGCCATATCTCGCGAACGGATTGACCAATCCGCAAAATTTCTGTTGCATTTGAAAGTAGATACTCGCCCGATTACAACGGTATGCGCACTTTTCCCCTGGGCCGTTCTAGTTATTCGTTTCGAGCATCAGAACTGCGAAAATGTTGAGATTCTAAAGCGTTTCTTATCTCCAAACTGCCATGTCTCGCGAACGGATTGATCAATCTGCAAAATTTCTGTTGCTTGTGAAAGTAGAAACTCGCCCGATTACAACGGTATGCGTACTTCTCCCCTAGGCCGTTCTAGTCATTCGTTTCGAGCATCAGAACTGCGAAAATTTTGAGTTTCTCAAGCGTGTCTTATCTCCAAACTGCCATATCTCGCGAACGGATTGACCGATCCGCAAAATTTCTGTTGCATCTGAAAGTAGAAACTCGCCCGATTACAACGGTATGCGTACTTCTCCCCTAGGCCGTTCTAGTTATTCATTTCGAGCATCAGAACTGCGAAAATTTTGAGTTTCTCAAGCGTTTCTTACCTCCAAACTGCCATATCTCGCGAACGGATTGACCAATCCGCAAAATTTCTGTTGCTTCTGAAAGTAGAAACTCGCCCGATTACAACGGTATGCGCAATTTTCCCCTAGGCCGTTCTAGTTATTCGTTTCGAGCATCAGAACTGCGAAAATTCTGAGTTTCTCAAGCGTTTCTTACATCCAAACGGCCATATCTCGCGAACGGATTGACCAATCCGCAAAATTTCTGTCGAATTTGAAAGTAGAAACTCGCCCGATTACAACGGTATGCGCACTTTTCCCCTAGGCCGTTCTAGTTATTCGTTTCAAGCATCAGAACTGCGCAAATTTTGAGTTTCTCAAGCGTTTCTTACCTCCAAACTGCCATATCTCGCGAACGGATTGACCGATCCGCAAAATTTCTGTTGCATCTGAAAGTAGACACTCGCCCGATTACAACGGTATACGTACTTCTCCCCTAGGCCGTTCTAGTCATTCGTTTCGAGCATCAGAACTGCGAAAATTTTGAGTTTCACAAGCGTTTCTTATCTCCAAACTGCCATATCTCGCGAACGGATTGATCAATCCGCAAAATTTCTGTTGCATCTGAAAGTAGAAACTCGCCCGGTTACAACGGTATGCGCCCTTTTCCCCTAGGCGGTTCCAGTTATTCGTTTCGAGCATCAGAACTGCGAAAATTTTGAGTTTCTCAAGCGTTTCTTACCTCCAAACTGCCATATCTCGCGAACGGATTGACCAATCCGCAAAATTTCTGTTGCTTCTGAATGTAGAAACTCGCCCGATTACAACGGTATGTGTAGTTTTCCCCTAGCCCGTTCCAGCTATTCGTTTCGAGCATCAGAACTGCGAAAGTTTTGAGTTTCTCAAGCGTTTCTTACCTCCAAACTGCCATATCTCGCGAACGGATTGACCAATCCGCAAAATTTCTGTTGCATCTGAAAGTAGAGACTCGCCCGATTACAACGATGTGTGTAGTTTTCCTCTAGGCCGTTCCAGTTATTCGTTTCGAGCATCAGAACTGCGAAAATTTTGAGTTTCTCAAGCGTTTCTTACCTCCAAACTGCCATATCTCGCGAACGGATTGACCAATCCGCAAAATTTCTGTTGCATCTGAAAGTAGAAACTCGCCCGATTACAACGGTAGGTGTATTTTCCCCCTAGACCGTTCTAGTTATTCGTTTCGAGCATCAGAACTGCGAAAATTTTGAGTTTCTCAAGCGTTTCTTACCTCCAAACTGCCATATCTCGCGAACGGATTGACCAATCCGCAAAATTTCTGTTGCATCTGAAAGCAGAGACTCGCCCGATTACAACGGTGTGTGTAGTTTTCCCCTAGGCCGTTCCAGTTATTCGTTTCGAGCATCAGAACTGCGAAAATTTCGAGTTTCTCAAGCGTTTCTTGCATCCAAACTGCCATATCTCGCGAACGGATTGACCGATCCGCAAAATTTCTGTTGCATCTGAAAGTAGAATCTCGCCCGATTCCAACGGTATGCGCACTTTTCCCCTACGCCGTTCTAGTTATTCGTTTCGAGCATCAGAACTGCGAAAATTTTGAGTTTCTCAAGCGTTTCTTACCTCCAAACTGCCTTATCTCGCGAACGGATTGACCAATCCGCAAAATTTCTGTTGCATCTGAAAGTAGAAACTCGCCCGATTACAACGGTAGGTGTATTTTCCGCCTAGGCCGTTCTAGTTATTCGTTTCGAGCATCAGAACTGCGAAAATTTTGAGTTCCTGAAGCGTTTCTTACTTCCAAACTGCCGCATCTCGCGAACGGATCGTCCAATCCGCAAAATTTCTGTTTCATCTGAAAGTAGAAACTCGCCCGATTACAAAGGTATGTGTAGTTTTCCCCTAGGCCGTTCCAGCTATTCGTTTCGAGCATCAGAACTGCGCAAATTTTGAGTTTCTCAAGCGTTTCTTACCTCCAAACTGCCATATCTCGCGAACGGATTGACCGATCCGCAAAATTTCTGTTGCATCTGAAAGTAGACACTCGCCCGATTACAACGATATACGTACTTCTCCCCTAGGCCGTTCTAGTCATTCGTTTCGAGCATCAGAACTGCGAAAATTTTGAGTTTCACAAGCGTTTCTTATCTCCAAACTGCCATATCTCGCGAACGGATTGATCAATCCGCAAAATTTCTGTTGCATCTGAAAGTAGAAACTCGCCCGATTACAACGGTAGGTGTATTTTCCCCCTAGGCCGTTCTAGTTATTCGTTTCGAGCATCAGAACTCCGAAAATTTTGAGTTCCTCAAGCGTTTCTTACTTCCAAACTGCCGCATCTCGCGAACGGATCGACCAATCCGCAAAATTTCTGTTGCTTCTGAATGTAGAAACTCGCCCGATTACAACGGTATGTGTAGTTTTCCCCTAGCCCGTTCCAGCTATTCGTTTCGAGCATCAGAACTGCGAAAATTTTGAGTTTCTCAAGCGTTTCTTACCTCCAAACTGCCATATCTCGCGAACGGATTGACCAATCCGCAAAATTTCTGTTGCATCTGAAAGTAGAAACTCGCCCGATTACAACGGTAGGTGTATTTTCCCCCTAGGCCGTTCTAGTTATTCGTTTCGAGCATCAGAACTCCGAAAATTTTGAGTTCCTCAAGCGTTTCTTACTTCCAAACTGCCGCATCTCGCGAACGGATCGACCAATCCGCAAAATTTCTGTTGCTTCTGAATGCAGAAACTCGCCCGATTACAACGGTATGTGTAGTTTTCCCATAGCCCGTTCCAGCTATTCGTTTCGAGCATCAGAACTGCGAAAATTTTGAGTTTCTCAAGCGTTTCTTACCTCCAAACTGCCATATCTCGCGAACGGATTGTCCAATCCGCAAAATTTCTGTTGCATCTGAAAGTAGAGACTCGCCCGATTACAACGATGTGTGTAGTTTTCCCCTAGGCCGTTCCAGTTATTCGTTTCGAGCATCAGAACTGCGAGAATTTTGAGTTTCTCAAGCGTTTCATACATCCAAACGGCCATATCTCGCGAACGGATTGACCAATCCGCAAAATTTCTGTCGAATTTGAAAGTAGAAACTCGCCCGATTACAACGGTATGCGCACTTTTCCCCTAGGCCGTTCTAGTTATTCGTTTCAAGCATCAGAACTGCGCAAATTTTGAGTTTCTCAAGCGTTTCTTACCTCCAAACTGCCATATCTCGCGAACGGATTGACCGATCCGCAAAATTTCTGTTGCATCTGAAAGTAGACACTCGCCCGATTACAACGGTATACGTACTTCTCCCCTAGGCCGTTCTAGTCATTCGTTTCGAGCATCAGAACTGCGAAAATTTTGAGTTTCACAAGCGTTTCTTATCTCCAAACTGCCATATCTCGCGAACGGATTGATCAATCCGCAAAATTTCTGTTGCATCTGAAAGTAGAAACTCGCCCGATTACAACGGTATGCGCCCTTTTCCCCTAGGCGGTTCTAGTTATTCGTTTCGAGCATCAGAACTGCGAAAATTTTGAGTTTCTCAAGCGTTTCTTACCTCCAAACTGCCATATCTCGCGAACGGATTGACCAATCCGCAAAATTTCTGTTGCATCTGAAAGTAGAAACTCGCCCGATTACAACGGTAGGTGTATTTTCCCCCTAGGCCGTTCTAGTTATTCGTTTCGAGCATCAGAACTCCGAAAATTTTGAGTTCCTCAAGCGTTTCTTACTTCCAAACTGCCGCATCTCGCGAACGGATCGACCAATCCGCAAAATTTCTGTTGCTTCTGAATGTAGAAACTCGCCCGATTACAACGGTATGTGTAGTTTTCACCTAGCCCGTTCCAGCTATTCGTTTCGAGCATCAGAACTGCGAAAATTTTGAGTTTCTCAAGCGTTTCTTACCTCCAAACTGCCATATCTCGCGAACGGATTGACCAATCCGCAAAATTTCTGTTGCATCTGAAAGTAGAGACTCGCCCGATTACAACGATGTGTGTAGTTTTCCCCTAGGCCGTTCCAGTTATTCGTTTCGAGCATCAGAACTGCGAAAATTTTGACTTTCTCAAGCGTTTCTTACCTCCAAACTGCCATATCTCGCGAACGGATTGACCAATCCGCAAAATTTCTGTTGCATCTGAAAGTAGAAACTCGCCCGATTACAACGGTAGGTGTATTTTCCCCCTAGGCCGTTCTAGTTATTCGTTTCGAGCATCAGAACTCCGAAAATTTTGAGTTCCTCAAGCGTTTCTTACTTCCAAACTGCCGCATCTCGCGAACGGATCGACCAATCCGCAAAATTTCTGTTGCATCTGAATGTAGGAACTCGCCCGATTACAACGGTATGTGTAGTTTTCCCCTAGGCCGTTCCAGCTATTCGTTTCGAGCATCAGAACTGCGAAAATTTTGAGTTTCTCAAGCGTTTCTTACCTCCAAACTGCCATATCTCGCGAACGGTTTGACCAATCCGCAAAATTTCTGTTGCATCTGAAAGTAGAGACTCGCCCGATTACAACGATGTGTGTAGTTTTCCCCTAGGCCGTTCCAGTTATTCGTTTCGAGCATCAGAACTGCGAAAATTTCGAGTTTCTCAAGCGTTTCTTGCATCCAAACTGCCATATCTCGCGAACGGATTGACCGATCCGCAAAATTTCTGTTGCATCTGAAAGTAGAAACTCGCCCGATTACAACGGTATGCGCACTTTTCCCCTAGGCCGTTCCAGTTATTCGTTTCGAGCATCAGAACTGCGAAAATTTTGAGTTTCTAAAGCGTTTCTTATCTCCAAACTGCCATATCTCGCGAACGGAACTATCAATCCGCAAAATTTCTGTTGCATCTGTAAGTAGACACTCGCCCGATTACAACGGTATGCGTACTTCTCCCCTAGGCCGTTCTAGTCATTCGTTTCGAGCATCAGAACTGCGAAAATTTTGAGTTTCTCAAGCGTTTCTTATCTCCAAACTGCCATATCTCGCGAACGGATTTATCAATCCTCAAAATTTCTGTTGCATCTGAAAGTAGAAACTCGCCCGATTACAACGTAATGCGCACTTTTCCCCTAGGCGGTTCTAGTTATTCGTTTCGAGCATCAGAACTGCGAAAATTTTGAGTTCCTCAAGCGTTTCTTACTTCCAAACTGCCGCATCTCGCGAACGGATCGACCAATCCGCAAAATTTCTGTTGCATCTGAATGTAGGAACTCGCCCGATTACAACGGTATGTGTAGTTTTCCCCTAGGCCGTTCCAGCTATTCGTTTCGAGCATCAGAACTGCGAAAATTTTGAGTTTCTCAAGCGTTTCTTACCTCCAAACTGCCATATCTCGCGAACGGATTGACCAATCCGCAAAATTTCTGTTGCATCTGAAAGTAGAAACTCGCCCGATTACAACGGTAGGTGTATTTTCCCCCTAGGCCGTTCTAGTTATTCGTTTCGAGCATCAGAACTGCGAAAATTTTGAGTTCCTGAAGCGTTTCTTACTTCCAAACTGCCGCATCTCGCGAACGGATCGTCCAATCCGCAAAATTTCTGTTTCATCTGAAAGTAGAAACTCGCCCGATTACAAAGGTATGTGTAGTTTTCCCCTAGGCCGTTCCAGCTATTCGTTTCGAGCATCAGAACTGCGAAAATTTTGAGTTTCTCAAGCGTTTCTTACCTCCAAACTGCCATATCTCGCGAACGGATTGACCAATCCGCAAAATTTCTGTTGCTTCTGAAAGTAGAAACTCGCCCGATTACAACGGTATGCACAATTTTCCCCTAGGCCGTTCTAGTTATTCGTTTCGAGCATCAGAACTGCGAAAATTCTGAGTTTCTCAAGCGTTTCTTACATCCAAACGGCCATATCTCGCGAACGGATTGACCAATCCGCAAAATTTCTGTCGAATTTGAAAGTAGAAACTCGCCCGATTACAACGGTATGCGCACTTTTCCCCTAGGCCGTTCTAGTTATTCGTTTCAAGCATCAGAACTGCGCAAATTTTGAGTTTCTCAAGCGTTTCTTACCTCCAAACTGCCATATCTCGCGAACGGATTGACCGATCCGCAAAATTTCTGTTGCATCTGAAAGTAGACACTCGCCCGATTACAACGGTATACGTACTTCTCCCCTAGGCCGTTCTAGTCATTCGTTTCGAGCATCAGAACTGCGAAAATTTTGAGTTTCACAAGCGTTTCTTATCTCCAAACTGCCATATCTCGCGAACGGATTGATCAATCCGCAAAATTTCTGTTGCATCTGAAAGTAGAAACTCGCCCGATTACAACGGTATGCGCACTTTTCCCCTAGGCCGTTCCAGTTATTCGTTTCGAGCATCAGAACTGCGAAAATTTTGAGTTTCTAAAGCGTTTCTTATCTCCAAACTGCCATATCTCGCGAACGGAACTATCAATCCGCAAAATTTCTGTTGCATCTGTAAGTAGACACTCGCCCGATTACAACGGTATGCGTACTTCTCCCCTAGGCCGTTCTAGTCATTCGTTTCGAGCATCAGAACTGCGAAAATTTTGAGTTTCTCAAGCGTTTCTTACCTCCAAACTGCCATATCTCGCGAACGGATTGACCAATCCGCAAAATTTCTGTTGCTTCTGAATGTAGAAACTCGCCCGATTACAACGGTATGTGTAGTTTTCCCCTAGCCCGTTCCAGCTATTCGTTTCGAGCATCAGAACTGCGAAAGTTTTGAGTTTCTCAAGCGTTTCTTACCTCCAAACTGCCATATCTCGCGAACGGATTGACCAATCCGCAAAATTTCTGTTGCATCTGAAAGTAGAGACTCGCCCGATTACAACGATGTGTGTAGTTTTCCTCTAGGCCGTTCCAGTTATTCGTTTCGAGCATCAGAACTGCGAAAATTTTGAGTTTCTCAAGCGTTTCTTACATCCAAACGGCCATATCTCGCGAACGGATTGACCAATCCGCAAAATTTCTGTCGAATTTGAAAGTAGAAACTCGCCCGATTACAACGGTATGCGCACTTTTCCCCTAGGCCGTTCTAGTTATTCGTTTCAAGCATCAGAACTGCGCAAATTTTGAGTTTCTCAAGCGTTTCTTACCTCCAAACTGCCATATCTCGCGAACGGATTGACCGATCCGCAAAATTTCTGTTGCATCTGAAAGTAGACACTCGCCCGATTACAACGGTATACGTACTTCTCCCCTAGGCCGTTCTAGTCATTCGTTTCGAGCATCAGAACTGCGAAAATTTTGAGTTTCTCAAGCGTTTCTTACCTCCAAACTGCCATATCTCGCGAACGGATTGACCAATCCGCAAAATTTCTGTCGAATTTGAAAGTAGAAACTCGCCCGATTACAACGGTATGCGCACTTTTCCCCTAGGCCGTTCTAGTTATTCGTTTCAAGCATCAGAACTGCGCAAATTTTGAGTTTCTCAAGCGTTTCTTACCTCCAAACTGCCATATCTCGCGAACGGATTGACCGATCCGCAAAATTTCTGTTGCATCTGAAAGTAGACACTCGCCCGATTACAACGGTATACGTACTTCTCCCCTAGGCCGTTCTAGTCATTCGTTTCGAGCATCAGAACTGCGAAAATTTTGAGTTTCACAAGCGTTTCTTATCTCCAAACTGCCATATCTCGCGAACGGATTGATCAATCCGCAAAATTTCTGTTGCATCTGAAAGTAGAAACTCGCCCGGTTACAACGGTATGCGCCCTTTTCCCCTAGGCGGTTCCAGTTATTCGTTTCGAGCATCAGAACTGCGAAAATTTTGAGTTTCTCAAGCGTTTCTTACCTCCAAACTGCCATATCTCGCGAACGGATTGACCAATCCGCAAAATTTCTGATGCTTCTGAATGTAGAAACTCGCCCGATTACAACGGTATGTGTAGTTTTCCCCTAGCCCGTTCCAGCTATTCGTTTCGAGCATCAGAACTGCGAAAGTTTTGAGTTTCTCAAGCGTTTCTTACCTCCAAACTGCCATATCTCGCGAACGGATTGACCAATCCGCAAAATTTCTGTTGCATCTGAAAGTAGAGACTCGCCCGATTACAACGATGTGTGTAGTTTTCCTCTAGGCCGTTCCAGTTATTCGTTTCGAGCATCAGAACTGCGAAAATTTTGAGTTTCTCAAGCGTTTCTTACATCCAAACTGCCATATCTCGCGAACGGATTGACCAATCCGCAAAATTTCTGTTGCATCTGAAAGTAGAAACTCGCCCGATTACAACGGTAGGTGTATTTTCCCCCTAGACCGTTCTAGTTATTCGTTTCGAGCATCAGAACTGCGAAAATTTTGAGTTTCTCAAGCGTTTCTTACCTCCAAACTGCCATATCTCGCGAACGGATTTACCAATCCGCAAAATTTCTGTTGCATCTGAAAGCAGAGACTCGCCCGATTACAACGGTGCGTGTAGTTTTCCCCTAGGCCGTTCCAGTTATTCGTTTCGAGCATCAGAACTGCGAAAATGTCGAGTTTCTCAAGCGTTTCTTGCATCCAAACTGCCATATCTCGCGAACGGATTGACCGATCCGCAAAATTTCTGTTGCATCTGAAAGTAGAATCTCGCCCGATTCCAACGGTATGCGCACTTTTCCCCTACGCCGTTCTAGTTACTCGTTTCTAGCATCAGAACTACGAAAATTTGGAGTTTCTCAAGCGTTTCTATTTCCAAACTGCCATATCTCGCGAACGGACTGACCAATCCGCAAAATTTCTGTTGCATTTGAAAGTAGATACTCGCCCGATTACAACGGTATGCGCACTTTTCCCCTGGGCCGCTCTAGTTATTCGTTTCGAGCATCAGAACTGCGAAAATGTTGAGATTCTAATGCGTTTCTTATCTCCAAACTGCCATGTCTCGCGAACGGATTGATCAATCCGCAAAATTTCTGTTGCTTGTGAAAGTAGAAACTCGCCCGATTACAACGGTATGCGTACTTCTCCCCTAGGCCGTTCTAGTCATTCGTTTCGAGCATCAGAACTGCGAAAATTTTGAGTTTCTCAAGCGTTTCTTATCTCCAAACTGCCATATCTCGCGAACGGATTGACCGATCCGCAAAATTTCTGTTGCATCTGAAAGTAGAAACTCGCCCGATTACAACGGTATGCGTACTTCTCCCCTAGGCCGTTCTAGTTATTCATTTCGAGCATCAGAACTGCGAAAATTTTGAGTTTCTCAAGCGTTTCTTACCTCCAAACTGCCATATCTCGCGAACGGATTGACCAATCCGCAAAATTTCTGTTGCTTCTGAAAGTAGAAACTCGCCCGATTACAACGGTATGCGCAATTTTCCCCTAGGCCGTTCTAGTTATTCGTTTCGAGCATCAGAACTGCGAAAATTCTGAATTTCTCAAGCGTTTCTTACATCCAAACGGCCATATCTCGCGAACGGATTGACCAATCCGCAAAATTTCTGTCGAATTTGAAAGTAGAAACTCGCCCGATTACAACGGTATGCGCACTTTTCCCCTAGGCCGTTCTAGTTATTCGTTTCAAGCATCAGAACTGCGCAAATTTTGAGTTTCTCAAGCGTTTCTTACCTCCAAACTGCCATATCTCGCGAACGGATTGACCGATCCGCAAAATTTCTGTTGCATCTGAAAGTAGACACTCGCCCGATTACAACGGTATACGTACTTCTCCCCTAGGCCGTTCTAGTCATTCGTTTCGAGCATCAGAACTGCGAAAATTTTGAGTTTCTCAAGCGTTTCTTACCTCCAAACTGCCATATCTCGCGAACGGATTGACCAATCCGCAAAATTTCTGTTGCATCTGAAAGTAGAAACTCGCCCGATTACAACGGTAGGTGTATTTTCCTCCTAGGCCGTTCTAGTTATTCGTTTCGAGCATCAGAACTGCGAAAATTTTGAGTTCCTCAAGCGTTTCTTACCTCCAAACTGCCATATCTCGCGAACGGATTGACCAATCCGCAAAATTTCTGTTGCATCTGAAAGTAGAGACTCGCCCGATTACAACGATGTGTGTAGTTTTCCCCTAGGCCGTTCCAGTTATTCGTTTCGAGCATCAGAACTGCGAAAATTTTGAGTTTCACAAGCGTTTCTTATCTCCAAACTGCCATATCTCGCGAACGAATTGATCAATCCGCAAAATTTCTGTTGCATCTGAAAGTAGAAACTCGCCCGGTTACAACGGTATGCGCCCTTTTCCCCTAGGCGGTTCTAGTTATTCGTTTCGAGCATCAGAACTGCGAAAATTCTGAATTTCTCAAGCGTTTCTTACATCCAAACGGCCATATCTCGCGAACGGATTGACCAATCCGCAAAATTTCTGTCGAATTTGAAAGTAGAAACTCGCCCGATTACAACGGTATGCGCACTTTTCCCCTAGGCCGTTCTAGTTATTCGTTTCAAGCATCAGAACTGCGCAAATTTTGAGTTTCTCAAGCGTTTCTTACCTCCAAACTGCCATATCTCGCGAACGGATTGACCGATCCGCAAAATTTCTGTTGCATCTGAAAGTAGACACTCGCCCGATTACAACGGTATACGTACTTCTCCCCTAGGCCGTTCTAGTCATTCGTTTCGAGCATCAGAACTGCGAAAATTTTGAGTTTCTCAAGCGTTTCTTACCTCCAAACTGCCATATCTCGCGAACGGATTGACCAATCCGCAAAATTTCTGTTGCATCTGAAAGTAGAAACTCGCCCGATTACAACGGTAGGTGTATTTTCCCCCTAGGCCGTTCTAGTTATTCGTTTCGAGCATCAGAACTGCGAAAATTTTGAGTTCCTCAAGCGTTTCTTACCTCCAAACTGCCATATCTCGCGAACGGATTGACCAATCCGCAAAATTTCTGTTGCATCTGAAAGTAGAGACTCGCCCGATTACAACGATGTGTGTAGTTTTCCCCTAGGCCGTTCCAGTTATTCGTTTCGAGCATCAGAACTGCGAAAATTTTGAGTTTCACAAGCGTTTCTTATCTCCAAACTGCCATATCTCGCGAACGAATTGATCAATCCGCAAAATTTCTGTTGCATCTGAAAGTAGAAACTCGCCCGGTTACAACGGTATGCGCCCTTTTCCCCTAGGCGGTTCTAGTTATTCGTTTCGAGCATCAGAACTGCGAAAATTTTGAGTTTCTCAAGCGTTTCTTACCTCCAAACTGCCATATCTCGCGAACGGATTGACCAATCCGCAAAATTTCTGTTGCTTCTGAATGTAGAAACTCGCCCGATTACAACGGTATGTGTAGTTTTCCCCTAGCCCGTTCCAGCTATTCGTTTCGAGCATCAGAACTGCGAAAGTTTTGAGTTTCTCAAGCGTTTCTTACCTCCAAACTGCCATATCTCGCGAACGGATTGACCAATCCGCAAAATTTCTGTTGCATCTGAAAGTAGAGACTCGCCCGATTACAACGATGTGTGTAGTTTTCCCCTAGGCCGTTCCAGTTATTCGTTTCGAGCATCAGAACTGCGAAAATTTTGAGTTTCTCAAGCGTTTCTTACCTCCAAACTGCCATATCTCGCGAACGGATTGACCAATCCGCAAAATTTCTGTTGCATCTGAAAGTAGAAACTCGCCCGATTACAACGGTAGGTGTATTTTCCCCCTAGACCGTTCTAGTTATTCGTTTCGAGCATCAGAACTGCGAAAATTTTGAGTTTCTCAAGCGTTTCTTACCTCCAAACTGCCATATCTCGCGAACGGATTGACCAATCCGCAAAATTTCTGTTGCATCTGAAAGCAGAGACTCGCCCGATTACAACGGTGTGTGTAGTTTTCCCCTAGGCCGTTCCAGTTATTCGTTTCGAGCATCAGAACTGCGAAAATTTCGAGTTTCTCAAGCGTTTCTTGCATCCAAACTGCCATATCTCGCGAACGGATTGACCGATCCGCAAAATTTCTGTTGCATCTGAAAGTAGAATCTCGCCCGATTCCAACGGTATGCGCACTTTTCCCCTACGCCGTTCTAGTTTCTCGTTTCTAGCATCAGAACTACGAAAATGTTGAGATTCTAATGCGTTTCTTATCTCCAAACTGCCATGTCTCGCGAACGGATTGATCAATCCGCAAAATTTCTGTTGCTTGTGAAAGTAGAAACTCGCCCGATTACAACGGTATGCGTACTTCTCCCCTAGGCCGTTCTAGTCATTCGTTTCGAGCATCAGAACTGCGAAAATTTTGAGTTTCTCAAGCGTTTCTTATCTCCAAACTGCCATATCTCGCGAACGGATTGACCGATCCGCAAAATTTCTGTTGCATCTGAAAGTAGAAACTCGCCCGATTACAACGGTATGCGTACTTCTCCCCTAGGCCGTTCTAGTTATTCATTTCGAGCATCAGAACTGCGAAAATTTTGAGTTTCTCAAGCGTTTCTTACCTCCAAACTGCCATATCTCGCGAACGGATTGACCAATCCGCAAAATTTCTGTTGCTTCTGAAAGTAGAAACTCGCCCGATTACAACGGTATGCGCAATTTTCCCCTAGGCCGTTCTAGTTATTCGTTTCGAGCATCAGAACTGCGAAAATTCTGAGTTTCTCAAGCGTTTCTTACATCCAAACGGCCATATCTCGCGAACGGATTGACCAATCCGCAAAATTTCTGTCGAATTTGAAAGTAGAAACTCGCCCGATTACAACGGTATGCGCACTTTTCCCCTAGGCCGTTCTAGTTATTCGTTTCAAGCATCAGAACTGCGCAAATTTTGAGTTTCTCAAGCGTTTCTTACCTCCAAACTGCCATATCTCGCGAACGGATTGACCGATCCGCAAAATTTCTGTTGCATCTGAAAGTAGACACTCGCCCGATTACAACGGTATACGTACTTCTCCCCTAGGCCGTTCTAGTCATTCGTTTCGAGCATCAGAACTGCGAAAATTTTGAGTTTCACAAGCGTTTCTTATCTCCAAACTGCCATATCTCGCGAACGGATTGATCAATCCGCAAAATTTCTGTTGCATCTGAAAGTAGAAACTCGCCCGATTACAACGGTAGGTGTATTTTCCCCCTAGGCCGGTCTAGTTATTCGTTTCGAGCATCAGAACTCCGAAAATTTTGAGTTCCTCAAGCGTTTCTTACTTCCAAACTGCCGCATCTCGCGAACGGATCGACCAATCCGCAAAATTTCTGTTGCTTCTGAATGTAGAAACTCGCCCGATTACAACGGTATGTGTAGTTTTCCCCTAGCCCGTTCCAGCTATTCGTTTCGAGCATCAGAACTGCGAAAATTTTTAGTTTCTCAAGCGTTTCTTACCTCCAAACTGCCATATCTCGCGAACGGATTGACCAATCCGCAAAATTTCTGTTGCATCTGAAAGTAGAAACTCGCCCGATTACAACGGTAGGTGTATTTTCCCCCTAGGCCGTTCTAGTTATTCGTTTCGAGCATCAGAACTACGAAAATTTTGAGTTCCTCAAGCGTTTCTTACTTCCAAACTGCCGCATCTCGCGAACGGATCGACCAATCCGCAAAATTTCTGTTGCTTCTGAATGTAGAAACTCGCCCGATTACAACGGTATGTGTAGTTTTCCCCTAGCCCGTTCCAGCTATTCGTTTCGAGCATCAGAACTGCGAAAATTTTTAGTTTCTCAAGCGTTTCTTACCTCCAAACTGCCATATCTCGCGAACGGATTGACCAATCCGCAAAATTTCGGTTGCATCTGAAAGTAGAGACTCGCCCGATTGCAACGATGTGTGTAGTTTTCCCCTAGGCCGTTCCAGTTATTCGTTTCGAGCATCAGAACTGCGAAAATTTTGAGTTTCTCAAGCGTTTCTTACATCCAAACGGCCATATCTCGCGAACGGATTGACAAATCCGCAAAATTTCTGTCGAATTTGAAAGTAGAAACTCGCCCGATTACAACGGTATGCGCACTTTTCCCCTAGGCCGTTCTAGTTATTCGTTTCAAGCATCAGAACTGCGCAAATTTTGAGTTTCTCAAGCGTTTCTTACCTCCAAACTGCCATATCTCGCGAACGGATTGACCGATCCGCAAAATTTCTGTTGCATCTGAAAGTAGACACTCGCCCGATTACAACGGTATACGTACTTCCCCCCTAGGCCGTTCTAGTCATTCGTTTCGAGCATCAGAACTGCGAAAATTTTGAGTTTCACAAGCGTTTCTTATCTCCAAACTGCCATATCTCGCGAACGGATTGATCAATCCGCAAAATTTCTGTTGCATCTGAAAGTAGAAACTCGCCCGATTACAACGGTATGCGCCCTTTTCCCCTAGGCGGTTCTAGTTATTCGTTTCGAGCATCAGAACTGCGAAAATTTTGAGTTTCTCAAGCGTTTCTTACCTCCAAACTGCCATATCTCGCGAACGGATTGACCAATCCGCAAAATTTCTGTTGCATCTGAAAGTAGAAACTCGCCCGATTACAACGGTAGGTGTATTTTCCCCCTAGGCCGTTCTAGTTATTCGTTTCGAGCATCAGAACTCCGAAAATTTTGAGTTCCTCAAGCGTTTCTTACTTCCAAACTGCCGCATCTCGCGAACGGATCGACCAATCCGCAAAATTTCTGTTGCATCTGAATGTAGGAACTCGCCCGATTACAACGGTATGTGTAGTTTTCCCCTAGGCCGTTCCAGCTATTCGTTTCGAGCATCAGAACTGCGAAAATTTTGAGTTTCTCAAGCGTTTCTTACCTCCAAACTGCCATATCTCGCGAACGGATTGACCAATCCGCAAAATTTCTGTTGCATCTGAAAGTAGAGACTCGCCCGATTACAACGATGTGTGTAGTTTTCCCCTAGGCCGTTCCAGTTATTCGTTTCGAGCATCAGAACTGCGAGAATTTTGAGTTTCTCAAGCGTTTCTTACATCCAAACGGCCATATCTCGCGAACGGATTGACCAATCCGCAAAATTTCTGTCGAATTTGAAAGTAGAAACTCGCCCGATTACAACGGTATGCGCACTTTTCCCCTAGGCCGTTCTAGTTATTCGTTTCAAGCATCAGAACTGCGCAAATTTTGAGTTTCTCAAGCGTTTCTTACCTCCAAACTGCCATATCTCGCGAACGGATTGACCGATCCGCAAAATTTCTGTTGCATCTGAAAGTAGACACTCGCCCGATTACAATGGTATACGTACTTCTCCCCTAGGCCGTTCTAGTCATTCGTTTCGAGCATCAGAACTGCGAAAATTTTGAGTTTCACAAGCGTTTCTTATCTCCAAACTGCCATATCTCGCGAACGGATTGATCAATCCGCAAAATTTCTGTTGCATCTGAAAGTAGAAACTCGCCCGATTACAACGGTAGGTGTATTTTCCCCCTAGGCCGTTCTAGTTATTTGTTTCGAGCATCAGAACTCCGAAAATTTTGAGTTCCTCAAGCGTTTCTTACTTCCAAACTGCCGCATCTCGCGAACGGATCGACCAATCCGCAAAATTTCTGTTGCTTCTGAATGTAGAAACTCGCCCGATTACAACGGTATGTGTAGTTTTCCCCTAGCCCGTTCCAGCTATTCGTTTCGAGCATCAGAACTGCGAAAATTTTGAGTTTCTCAAGCGTTTCTTACCTCCAAACTGCCATATCTCGCGAACGGATTGACCAATCCGCAAAATTTCTGTTGCATCTGAAAGTAGAAACTCGCCCGATTACAACGGTAGGTGTATTTTCCCCCTAGGCCGTTCTAGTTATTCGTTTCGAGCATCAGAACTCCGAAAATTTTGAGTTCCTCAAGCGTTTCTTACTTCCAAACTGCCGCATCTCGCGAACGGATCGACCAATCCGCAAAATTTCTGTTGCTTCTGAATGTAGAAACTCGCCCGATTACAACGGTATGTGTAGTTTTCCCATAGCCCGTTCCAGCTATTCGTTTCGAGCATCAGAACTGCGAAAATTTTGAGTTTCTCAAGCGTTTCTTACCTCCAAACTGCCATATCTCGCGAACGGATTGACCAATCCGCAAAATTTCTGTTGCATCTGAAAGTAGAGACTCGCCCGATTACAACGGTGTGTGTAGTTTTCCCCTAGGCCGTTCCAGTTATTCGTTTCGAGCATCAGAACTGCGAAAATTTTGAGTTTCTCAAGCGTTTCTTACATCCAAACGGCCATATCTCGCGAACGGATTGACCAATCCGCAAAATTTCTGTCGAATTTGAAAGTAGAAACTCGCCCGATTACAACGGTATGCGCACTTTTCCCCTAGGCCGTTCTAGTTATTCGTTTCAAGCATCAGAACTGCGCAAATTTTGAGTTTCTCAAGCGTTTCTTACCTCCAAACTGCCATATCTCGCGAACGGATTGACCGATCCGCAAAATTTTTGTTGCATCTGAAAGTAGACACTCGCCCGATTACAACGGTATACGTACTTCTCCCCTAGGCCGTTCTAGTCATTCGTTTCGAGCATCAGAACTGCGAAAATTTTGAGTTTCACAAGCGTTTCTTATCTCCAAACTGCCATATCTCGCGAACGGATTGATCAATCCGCAAAATTTCTGTTGCATCTGAAAGTAGAAACTCGCCCGATTACAACGGTATGCGCCCTTTTCCCCTAGGCGGTTCTAGTTATTCGTTTCGAGCATCAGAACTGCGAAAATTTTGAGTTTCTCAAGCGTTTCTTACCTCCAAACTGCCATATCTCGCGAACGGATTGACCAATCCGCAAAATTTCTGTTGCATCTGAAAGTAGAAACTCGCCCGATTACAACGGTAGGTGTATTTTCCCCCTAGGCCGTTCTAGTTATTCGTTTCGAGCATCAGAACTCCGAAAATTTTGAGTTCCTCAAGCGTTTCTTACTTCCAAACTGCCGCATCTCGCGAACGGATCGACCAATCCGCAAAATTTCTGTTGCATCTGAATGTAGGAACTCGCCCGATTACAACGGTATGTGTAGTTTTCCCCTAGGCCGTTCCAGCTATTCGTTTCGAGCATCAGAACTGCGAAAATTTTGAGTTTCTCAAGCGTTTCTTACCTCCAAACTGCCATATCTCGCGAACGGATTGACCAATCCGCAAAATTTCTGTTGCATCTGAAAGTAGAGACTCGCCCGATTACAACGATGTGTGTAGTTTTCCCCTAGGCCGTTCCAGTTATTCGTTTCGAGCATCAGAACTGCGAGAATTTTGAGTTTCTCAAGCGTTTCTTACATCCAAACGGCCATATCTCGCGAACGGATTGACCAATCCGCAAAATTTCTGTCGAATTTGAAAGTAGAAACTCGCCCGATTACAACGGTATGCGCACTTTTCCCCTAGGCCGTTCTAGTTATTCGTTTCAAGCATCAGAACTGCGCAAATTTTGAGTTTCTCAAGCGTTTCTTACCTCCAAACTGCCATATCTCGCGAACGGATTGACCGATCCGCAAAATTTCTGTTGCATCTGAAAGTAGACACTCGCCCGATTACAATGGTATACGTACTTCTCCCCTAGGCCGTTCTAGTCATTCGTTTCGAGCATCAGAACTGCGAAAATTTTGAGTTTCACAAGCGTTTCTTATCTCCAAACTGCCATATCTCGCGAACGGATTGATCAATCCGCAAAATTTCTGTTGCATCTGAAAGTAGAAACTCGCCCGATTACAACGGTAGGTGCATTTTCCCCCTAGGCCGTTCTAGTTATTCGTTTCGAGCATCAGAACTCCGAAAATTTTGAGTTCCTCTAGCGTTTCTTACTTCCAAACTGCCGCATCTCGCGAACGGATCGACCAATCCGCAAAATTTCTGTTGCTTCTGAATGTAGAAACTCGCCCGATTACAACGGTATGTGTAGTTTTCCCCTAGCCCGTTCCAGCTATTCGTTACGAGCATCAGAACTGCGAAAATTTTGAGTTTCTCAAGCGTTTCTTACCTCCAAACTGCCATATCTCGCGAACGGATTGACCAATCCGCAAAATTTCTGTTGCATCTGAAAGTAGAAACTCGCCCGATTACAACGGTAGGTGTATTTTCCCCCTAGGCCGTTCTAGTTATTCGTTTCGAGCATCAGAACTCCGAAAATTTTGAGTTCCTCAAGCGTTTCTTACTTCCAAACTGCCGCATCTCGCGAACGGATCGACCAATCCGCAAAATTTCTGTTGCTTCTGAATGTAGAAACTCGCCCGATTACAACGGTATGTGTAGTTTTCCCATAGCCCGTTCCAGCTATTCGTTTCGAGCATCAGAACTGCGAAAATTTTGAGTTTCTCAAGCGTTTCTTACCTCCAAACTGCCATATCTCGCGAACGGATTGACCAATCCGCAAAATTTCTGTTGCATCTGAAAGTAGAGACTCGCCCGATTACAACGGTGTGTGTAGTTTTCCCCTAGGCCGTTCCAGTTATTCGTTTCAAGCATCAGAACTGCGCAAATTTTGAGTTTCTCAAGCGTTTCTTACCTCCAAACTGCCATATCTCGCGAACGGATTGACCGATCCGCAAAATTTCTGTTGCATCTGAAAGTAGACACTCGCCCGATTACAATGGTATACGTACTTCTCCCCTAGGCCGTTCTAGTCATTCGTTTCGAGCATCAGAACTGCGAAAATTTTGAGTTTCACAAGCGTTTCTTATCTCCAAACTGCCATATCTCGCGAACGGATTGATCAATCCGCAAAATTTCTGTTGCATCTGAAAGTAGAAACTCGCCCGATTACAACGGTAGGTGTATTTTCCCCCTAGGCCGTTCTAGTTATTTGTTTCGAGCATCAGAACTCCGAAAATTTTGAGTTCCTCAAGCGTTTCTTACTTCCAAACTGCCGCATCTCGCGAACGGATCGACCAATCCGCAAAATTTCTGTTGCTTCTGAATGTAGAAACTCGCCCGATTACAACGGTATGTGTAGTTTTCCCCTAGCCCGTTCCAGCTATTCGTTTCGAGCATCAGAACTGCGAAAATTTTGAGTTTCTCAAGCGTTTCTTACCTCCAAACTGCCATATCTCGCGAACGGATTGACCAATCCGCAAAATTTCTGTTGCATCTGAAAGTAGAAACTCGCCCGATTACAACGGTAGGTGTATTTTCCCCTTAGGCCGTTCTAGTTATTCGTTTCGAGCATCAGAACTCCGAAAATTTTGAGTTCCTCAAGCGTTTCTTACTTCCAAACTGCCGCATCTCGCGAACGGATCGACCAATCCGCAAAATTTCTGTTGCTTCTGAATGTAGAAACTCGCCCGATTACAACGGTATGTGTAGTTTTCCCATAGCCCGTTCCAGCTATTCGTTTCGAGCATCAGAACTGCGAAAATTTTGAGTTTCTCAAGCGTTTCTTACCTCCAAACTGCCATATCTCGCGAACGGATTGACCAATCCGCAAAATTTCTGTTGCATCTGAAAGTAGAGACTCGCCCGATTACAACGGTGTGTGTAGTTTTCCCCTAGGCCGTTCCAGTTATTCGTTTCGAGCATCAGAACTGCGAAAATTTTGAGTTTCTCAAGCGTTTCTTACATCCAAACGGCCATATCTCGCGAACGGATTGACCAATCCGCAAAATTTCTGTCGAATTTGAAAGTAGAAACTCGCCCGATTACAACGGTATGCGCACTTTTCCCCTAGGCCGTTCTAGTTATTCGTTTCAAGCATCAGAACTGCGCAAATTTTGAGTTTCTCAAGCGTTTCTTACCTCCAAACTGCCATATCTCGCGAACGGATTGACCGATCCGCAAAATTTCTGTTGCATCTGAAAGTAGACACTCGCCCGATTACAACGGTATACGTACTTCTCCCCTAGGCCGTTCTAGTCATTCGTTTCGAGCATCAGAACTGCGAAAATTTTGAGTTTCACAAGCGTTTCTTATCTCCAAACTGCCATATCTCGCGAACGGATTGATCAATCCGCAAAATTTCTGTTGCATCTGAAAGTAGAAACTCGCCCGATTACAACGGTATGCGCCCTTTTCCCCTAGGCGGTTCTAGTTATTCGTTTCGAGCATCAGAACTGCGAAAATTTTGAGTTTCTCAAGCGTTTCTTACCTCCAAACTGCCATATCTCGCGAACGGATTGACCAATCCGCAAAATTTCTGTTGCATCTGAAAGTAGAAACTCGCCCGATTACAACGGTAGGTGTATTTTCCCCCTAGGCCGTTCTAGTTATTCGTTTCGAGCATCAGAACTCCGAAAATTTTGAGTTCCTCAAGCGTTTCTTACTTCCAAACTGCCGCATCTCGCGAACGGATCGACCAATCCGCAAAATTTCTGTTGCATCTGAATGTAGGAACTCGCCCGACTACAACGGTATGTGTAGTTTTCCCCTAGGCCGTTCCAGCTATTCGTTTCGAGCATCAGAACTGCGAAAATTTTGAGTTTCTCAAGCGTTTCTTACCTCCAAACTGCCATATCTCGCGAACGGATTGACCAATCCGCAAAATTTCTGTTGCATCTGAAAGTAGAGACTCGCCCGATTACAACGATGTGTGTAGTTTTCCCCTAGGCCGTTCCAGTTATTCGTTTCGAGCATCAGAACTGCGAGAATTTTGAGTTTCTCAAGCGTTTCTTACATCCAAACGGCCATATCTCGCGAACGGATTGACCAATCCGCAAAATTTCTGTCGAATTTGAAAGTAGAAACTCGCCCGATTACAACGGTATGCGCACTTTTCCCCTAGGCCGTTCTAGTTATTCGTTTCAAGCATCAGAACTGCGCAAATTTTGAGTTTCTCAAGCGTTTCTTACCTCCAAACTGCCATATCTCGCGAACGGATTGACCGATCCGCAAAATTTCTGTTGCATCTGAAAGTAGACACTCGCCCGATTACAATGGTATACGTACTTCTCCCCTAGGCCGTTCTAGTCATTCGTTTCGAGCATCAGAACTGCGAAAATTTTGAGTTTCACAAGCGTTTCTTATCTCCAAACTGCCATATCTCGCGAACGGATTGATCAATCCGCAAAATTTCTGTTGCATCTGAAAGTAGAAACTCGCCCGATTACAACGGTAGGTGTATTTTCCCCCTAGGCCGTTCTAGTTATTCGTTTCGAGCATCAGAACTCCGAAAATTTTGAGTTCCTCTAGCGTTTCTTACTTCCAAACTGCCGCATCTCGCGAACGGATCGACCAATCCGCAAAATTTCTGTTGCTTCTGAATGTAGAAACTCGCCCGATTACAACGGTATGTGTAGTTTTCCCCTAGCCCGTTCCAGCTATTCGTTACGAGCATCAGAACTGCGAAAATTTTGTGTTTCTCAAGCGTTTCTTACCTCCAAACTGCCATATCTCGCGAACGGATTGACCAATCCGCAAAATTTCTGTTGCATCTGAAAGTAGAAACTCGCCCGATTACAACGGTAGGTGTATTTTCCCCCTAGGCCGTTCTAGTTATTCGTTTCGAGCATCAGAACTCCGAAAATTTTGAGTTCCTCAAGCGTTTCTTACTTCCAAACTGCCGCATCTCGCGAACGGATCGGCCAATCCGCAAAATTTCTGTTGCTTCTGAATGTAGAAACTCGCCCGATTACAACGGTATGTGTAGTTTTCCCATAGCCCGTTCCAGCTATTCGTTTCGAGCATCAGAACTGCGAAAATTTTGAGTTTCTCAAGCGTTTCTTACCTCCAAACTGCCATATCTCGCGAACGGATTGACCAATCCGCAAAATTTCTGTTGCATCTGAAAGTAGAGACTCGCCCGATTACAACGGTGTGTGTAGTTTTCCCCTAGGCCGTTCCAGTTATTCGTTTCGAGCATCAGAACTGCGAAAATTTTGAGTTTCTCAAGCGTTTCTTACATCCAAACGGCCATATCTCGCGAACGGATTGACCAATCCGCAAAATTTCTGTCGAATTTGAAAGTAGAAACTCGCCCGATTACATCGGTATGCGCACTTTTCCCCTAGGCCGTTCTAGTTATTCGTTTCAAGCATCAGAACTGCGCAAATTTTGAGTTTCTCAAGCGTTTCTTACCTCCAAACTGCCATATCTCGCGAACGGATTGACCGATCCGCAAAATTTCTGTTGCATCTGAAAGTAGACACTCGCCCGATTACAACGGTATACGTACTTCTCCCCTAGGCCGTTCTAGTCATTCGTTTCGAGCATCAGAACTGCGAAAATTTTGAGTTTCACAAGCGTTTCTTATCTCCAAACTGCCATATCTCGCGAACGGATTGATCAATCCGCAAAATTTCTGTTGCATCTGAAAGTAGAAACTCGCCCGATTACAACGGTATGCGCCCTTTTCCCCTAGGCGGTTCTAGTTATTCGTTTCGAGCATCAGAACTGCGAAAATTTTGAGTTTCTCAAGCGTTTCTTACCTCCAAACTGCCATATCTCGCGAACGGATTGACCAATCCGCAAAATTTCTGTTGCATCTGAAAGTAGAAACTCGCCCGATTACAGCGGTAGGTGTATTTTCCCCCTAGGCCGTTCTAGTTATTCGTTTCGAGCATCAGAACTCCGAAAATTTTGAGTTCCTCAAGCGTTTCTTACTTCCAAACTGCCGCATCTCGCGAACGGATCGACCAATCCGCAAAATTTCTGTTGCATCTGAATGTAGGAACTCGCCCGATTACAACGGTATGTGTAGTTTTCCCCTAGGCCGTTCCAGCTATTCGTTTCGAGCATCAGAACTGCGAAAATTTTGAGTTTCTCAAGCGTTTCTTACCTCCAAACTGCCATATCTCGCGAACGGATTGACCAATCCGCAAAATTTCTGTTGCATCTGAAAGTAGAGACTCGCCCGATTACAACGATGTGTGTAGTTTTCCCCTAGGCCGTTCCAGTTATTCGTTTCGAGCATCAGAACTGCGAGAATTTTGAGTTTCTCAAGCGTTTCTTACATCCAAACGGCCATATCTCGCGAACGGATTGACCAATCCGCAAAATTTCTGTCGAATTTGAAAGTAGAAACTCGCCCGATTACAACGGTATGCGCACTTTTCCCCTAGGCCGTTCTAGTTATTCGTTTCAAGCATCAGAACTGCGCAAATTTTGAGTTTCTCAAGCGTTTCTTACCTCCAAACTGCCATATCTCGCGAACGGATTGACCGATCCGCAAAATTTCTGTTGCATCTGAAAGTAGAGACTCGCCCGATTACAACGATGTGTGTAGTTTTCCCCTAGGCCGTTCCAGTTATTCGTTTCGAGCATCAGAACTGCGAGAATTTTGAGTTTCTCAAGCGTTTCTTACATCCAAACGGCCATATCTCGCGAACGGATTGACCAATCCGCAAAATTTCTGTCGAATTTGAAAGTAGAAACTCGCCCGATTACAACGGTATGCGCACTTTTCCCCTAGGCCGTTCTAGTTATTCGTTTCGAGCATCAGAACTGCGAAAATTTTGAGTTTCACAAGCGTTTCTTATCTCCAAACTGCCATATCTCGCGAACGGATTGATCAATCCGCAAAATTTCTGTTGCATCTGAAAGTAGAAACTCGCCCGATTACAACGGTAGGTGTATTTTCCCCCTAGGCCGTTCTAGTTATTCGTTTCGAGCATCAGAACTCCGAAAATTTTGAGTTCCTCAAGCGTTGCTTACTTCCAAACTGCCGCATCTCGCGAACGGATCGACCAATCCGCAAAATTTCTGTTGCTTCTGAATGTAGAAACTCGCCCGATTACAACGGTATGTGTAGTTTTCCCCTAGCCCGTTCCAGCTATTCGTTTCGAGCATCAGAACTGCGAAAATTTTGAGTTTCTCAAGCGTTTCTTACCTCCAAACTGCCATATCTCGCGAACGGATTGACCAATCCGCAAAATTTCTGTTGCATCTGAAAGTAGAAACTCGCCCGATTACAACGGTAGGTGTATTTTCCCCCTAGGCCGTTCTAGTTATTCGTTTCGAGCATCAGAACTCCGAAAATTTTGAGTTCCTCAAGCGTTTCTTACTTCCAAACTGCCGCATCTCGCGAACGGATCGACCAATCCGCAAAATTTCTGTTGCTTCTGAATGTAGAAACTCGCCCGATTACAACGGTATGTGTAGCTTTCCCATAGCCCGTCCCAGCTATTCGTTTCGAGCATCAGAACTGCGAAAATTTTGAGTTTCTCAAGCGTTTCTTACCTCCAAACTGCCATATCTCGCGAACGGATTGACCAATCCGCAAAATTTCTGTTGCATCTGAAAGTAGAGACTCGCCCGATTACAACGATGTGTGTAGTTTTCCCCTAGGCCGTTCCAGTTATTCGTTTCGAGCATCAGAACTGCGAGAATTTTGAGTTTCTCAAGCGTTTCTTACATCCAAACGGCCATATCTCGCGAACGGATTGACCAATCCGCAAAATTTCTGTCGAATTTGAAAGTAGAAACTCGCCCGATTACAACGGTATGCGCACTTTTCCCCTAGGCCGTTCTAGTTATTCGTTTCAAGCATCAGAACTGCGCAAATTTTGAGTTTCTCAAGCGTTTCGTACCTCCAAACTGCCATATCTCGCGAACGGATTGACCGATCCGCAAAATTTCTGTTGCATCTGAAAGTAGACACTCGCCCGATTACAACGGTATACGTACTTCTCCCCTAGGCCGTTCTAGTCATTCGTTTCGAGCATCAGAACTGCGAAAATTTTGAGTTTCACAAGCGTTTCTTATCTCCAAACTGCCATATCTCGCGAACGGATTGATCAATCCGCAAAATTTCTGTTGCATCTGAAAGTAGAAACTCGCCCGATTACAACGGTATGCGCCCTTTTCCCCTAGGCGGTCCTAGTTATTCGTTTCGAGCATCAGAACTGCGAAAATTTTGAGTTTCTCAAGCGTTTCTTACCTCCAAACTGCCATATCTCGCGAACGGATTGACCAATCCGCAAAATTTCTGTTGCATCTGAAAGTAGAAACTCGCCCGATTACAACGGTAGGTGTATTTTCCCCCTAGGCCGTTCTAGTTATTCGTTTCGAGCATCAGAACTCCGAAAATTTTGAGTTCCTCAAGCGTTTCTTACTTCCAAACTGCCGCATCTCGCGAACGGATCGACCAATCCGCAAAATTTCTGTTGCTTCTGAATGTAGAAACTCGCCCGATTACAACGGTATGTGTAGTTTTCCCCTAGGCCGTTCCAGCTATTCGTTTCGAGCATCAGAACTGCGAAAATTTTGAGTTTCTCAAGCGTTTCTTACCTCCAAACTGCCATATCTCGCGAACGGTTTGACCAATCCGCAAATTTTCTGTTGCATCTGAAAGTAGAGACTCGCCCGATTACAACGATGTGTGTAGTTTTCCCCTAGGCCGTTCCAGTTATTCGTTTCGAGCATCAGAACTGCGAAAATTTCGAGTTCCTCAAGCGTTTCTTACTTCCAAACTGCCGCATCTCGCGAACGGATCGACCAATCCGCAAAATTTCTGTTGCTTCTGAATGTAGAAACTCGCCCGATTACAACGGTATGCGCACTTTTCCCCTAGGCCGTTCCAGTTATTCGTTTCGAGCATCAGAACTGCGAAAATTTTGAGTTTCTAAAGCGTTTCTTATCTCCAAACTGCCATATCTCGCGAACGGAACTATCAATCCGCAAAATTTCTGTTGCATCTGAAAGTAGACACTCGCCCGATTACAACGGTATGCGTACTTCTCGCCTAGGCCGTTCTAGTCATTCGTTTCGAGCACCAGAACTGCGAAAATTTTGAGTTTCTCAAGCGTTTCTTATCTCCAAACTGCCATATCTCGCGAACGGATTTATCAATCCTCAAAATTTCTGTTGCATCTGAAAGTAGAAACTCGCCCGATTACAACGTAATGCGCACTTTTCCCCTAGGCGGTTCTAGTTATTCGTTTCGAGCATCAGAACTGCGAAAATTTTGAGTTTCTCAAGCGTTTCTTACCTCCAAACTGCCATATCTCGCGAACGGATTGACCAATCCGCAAAATTTCTGTTGCATCTGAAAGTAGAGGCTCGCCCGATTACAACGGTGTGTGTAGTTTTCCCCTAGGCCGTCCCAGTTATTCGTTTCGAGCATCAGAACTGCGAAAATTTCGAGTTTCTCAAGCGTTTCTTGCATCCAAACTGCCATATCTCACGAACGGATTGACCGATCCGCAAAATTTCTGTTGCATCTGAAAGTAGAAACTCGCCCGAATACAACGGTATGCCCACTTTTCCCCTAGGCCGTTCTAGTTATTCGTTTCAAGCATCAGAACTGCGCAAATTTTGAGTTTCTCAAGCGTTTCTTACCTTCAAACTGCCATATCTCGCGAACGGATTGACCGATCCGCAAAATTTCTGTTGCATCTGAAAGTAGAAACTCGCCCGATTACAACGGTATGCGCACTTTTCCCCTAGGCCGTTCCAGTTATTCGTTTCGAGCATCAGAACTGCGAAAATTTTGAGTTTCTAAAGCGTTTCTTATCTCCAAACTGCCATATCTCGCGAACGGAGCTATCAATCCGCAAAATTTCTGTTGCATCTGAAAGTAGACACTCGCCCGATTACAACGGTATGCGTACTTTTCCCCTAGGCCGTTCCAGTTATTCGTTTCGAGCATCAGAACTGCGCAAATTTTGAGTTTCTCAAGCGTTTCTTACCTCCAAACTGCCATATCTCGCGAACGGATTGACCAATCCGCAAAATTTCTGTTGCATCTGAAAGTAGAAACTCACTCGATTACAACGGTATGCGTACTTTTCCCCTAGGCCGTTCTAGTTACTCGTTTCTAGCATCAGAACTGCGAAAATTTTGAGTTTCTCAAGCTTTTCTTATTTCCAAACTGCCATATCTCGCGAACGGATTGATCAATCCGCAAAATTTCTGTTGCATCTGAAAGTAGAAAGTCGCCCAATTACAACGGTATGCGTACTTCTCCTCTAGGCCGTTCTAGTTATTCATTTCGAGCATCAGAACTGCGAAAATTTTGAGTTTCTCAAGCGTTTCTTACCTCCAAACAGCCATATCTCGCGAACGGATTCACCAATCCGCAAAATTTCTGTTGCTTCTGAAAGTAGAAACTCGCCCGATTGCAACGGTATGCGCACTTTTCCCCTAGGCCGTTCTAGTTATTCGTTTCGAGCATCAGAACTGCGAAAATTTTGAGTTTCTCAAGCGTTTCTTACCTCCAAACTGCCATATCTCGCGAACGGATTGACCAATCCGCATAATTTCTGTTGCATCTGAAAGTAGAAACTCGCCCGATTACAACGGTAGGTGTAGTTTTCCCCTAGGCCGTTCTAGTTATTCGTTTCGAGCATCAGAACTGCGAAAATTTTGAGTTTCTGAAGCGTTTCTTACTTCCAAACTGCCACATCTCGCGAACGGATCGACAAATCCGCAAAATTTCTGTTGCATCTGAAAGTAGAAACTCGCCCGATTACAACGGTATACGCACTTTTCCCCTAGGCCGTTCTAGTTATTCGTTTCAAGCATCAGAACTGCGCAAATTTTGAGTTTCTCAAGCGTTTCTTACCTCCAAACTGCCATATCTCGCGAACGGATTGACCAATCCGCAAAATTTCTGTTGCATCTGAAAGTAGAAACTCGCTCGATTACAACGGTATGCGTACTTTTCCCCTAGGCCGTTCTAGTTACTCGTTTCTAGCATCAGAACTGCGAAAATTTTGAGTTTCTCAAGCGTTTCTTATTTCCAAACTGCCATATCTCGCGAACGGATTGATCAATCCGCAAAATTTCTGTTGCATCTGAAAGTAGAAAGTCGCCCAATTACAACGGTATGCGTACTTCTCCTCTAGGCCGTTCTAGTTATTCATTTCGAGCTTCAGAACTGCGAAAATTTTGAGTTTCTCAAGCGTTTCTTACCTCCAAACAGCCATATCTCGCGAACGGATTCACCAATCCGCAAAATTTCTGTTGCTTCTGAAAGTAGAAACTCGCCCGATTGCAACGGTATGCGCACTTTTCCCCTAGGCCGTTCTAGTTATTCGTTTCGAGCATCAGAACTGCGAAAATTTTGAGTTTCTCAAGCGTTTCTTACCTCCAAACTGCCATATCTCGCGAACGGATTGACCAATCCGCATAATTTCTGTTGCATCTGAAAGTAGAAACTCGCCCGATTACAACGGTAGGTGTAGTTTTCCCCTAGGCCGTTCTAGTTATTCGTTTCGAGCATCAGAACTGCGAAAATTTTGAGTTTCTGAAGCGTTTCTTACTTCCAAACTGCCACATCTCGCGAACGGATCGACAAATCCGCAAAATTTCTGTTGCATCTGAAAGTAGAAACTCGCCCGATTACAACGGTATGTGTAGTTTTCCCCTAGGCCGTTCCAGTTATTCGTTTCGAGCATCAGAACTGCGAAAATTTTGAGTTTCTCAAGCGTTTCTTACCTCCAAACTGCCATATCTCGCGATCGGATTGACCAATCCGCAAAATTTCTGTTGCATCTGAAAGTAGAGACTCGCCCGATTACAACCGTATGTGCAGTTTTCCCCTAGGCCGTTCCAGTTATTCGTTTCGAGCATCAGAACTGCGAAAATTTCGAGTTTCTCAAGCGTTTCTTACATCCAAACTGCCATATCTCGCGAACGGATTGACCAATCCGCAAAATTTCTGTTGCATCTGAAAGTAGAAACTCGCCCGATTACAACGGTATGCGCACTTTTCCCCTAGGCGGTTCTAGTTATTCGTTTCGAGCATCAGAACTCCGAAAATTTAGAGTTTCTCAAGCGTTTCTTACCTCCAAACTGCCATATCTCGCGAACGGATTGACCAATCCGCAAAATTTCTGTTGCATCTGAAAGTAGAGACTCGCCCGATTACAACGGTGTGTGTAGTTTTGCCCTAGGCCGTTCCAGTTATTCGTTTCGAGCATCAGAACTGCGAAAATTTTGAGTTTCTCAAGCGTTTCTTACCTCCAAACTGCCATATCTCGCGAACGGATTGACCAATCCGCAAAATTTCTGTTGCATCTGAAAGTAGAAACTCGCCCGATTACAACGGTATGGGCCCTTTTCCCCTAGGCGGTTCTAGTTACTCGTTTCTAGCATCAGAACTGCGAAAATTTTGAGTTTCTCAAGCTTTTCTTATTTCCAAACTGCCATATCTCGCGAACGGATTGATCAATCCGCAAAATTTCTGTTGCATCTGAAAGTAGAAAGTCGCCCAATTACAACGGTATGCGTACTTCTCCTCTAGGCCGTTCTAGTTATTCATTTCGAGCATCAGAACTGCGAAAATTTTGAGTTTCTCAAGCGTTTCTTACCTCCAAACAGCCATATCTCGCGAACGGATTCACCAATCCGCAAAATTTCTGTTGCTTCTGAAAGTAGAAACTCGCCCGATTGCAACGGTATGCGCACTTTTCCCCTAGGCCGTTCTAGTTATTCGTTTCGAGCATCAGAACTGCGAAAATTTTGAGTTTCTCAAGCGTTTCTTACCTCCAAACTGCCATATCTCGCGAACGGATTGACCAATCCGCATAATTTCTGTTGCATCTGAAAGTAGAAGCTCGCCCGATTACAACGGTAGGTGTAGTTTTCCCCTAGGCCGTTCTAGTTATTCGTTTCGAGCATCAGAACTGCGAAAATTTTGAGTTTCTGAAGCGTTTCTTACTTCCAAACTGCCACATCTCGCGAACGGATCGACAAATCCGCAAAATTTCTGTTGCATCTGAAAGTAGAAACTCGCCCGATTACAACGGTATACGCACTTTTCCCCTAGGCCGTTCTAGTTATTCGTTTCAAGCATCAGAACTGCGCAAATTTTGAGTTTCTCAAGCGTTTCTTACCTCCAAACTGCCATATCTCGCGAACGGATTGACCAATCCGCAAAATTTCTGTTGCATCTGAAAGTAGAAACTCGCCCGATTACAACGGTATGGGCCCTTTTCCCCTAGGCGGTTCTAGTTACTCGTTTCTAGCATCAGAACTGCGAAAATTTTGAGTTTCTCAAGCGTTTCTTACCTCCAAACTGCCATATCTCGCGAACGGATTGACCAATCCGCAAAATTTCTGTTGCATCTGAAAGTAGAAACTCGCCCGATTACAACGGTATGGGCCCTTTTCCCCTAGGCGGTTCTAGTTACTCGTTTCTACCATCAGAACTGCGAAAATTTTGAGTTTCTCAAGCTTTTCTTATTTCCAAACTGCCATATCTCGCGAACGGATTGATCAATCCGCAAAATTTCTGTTGCATCTGAAAGTAGAAAGTCGCCCAATTACAACGGTATGCGTACTTCTCCTCTAGGCCGTTCTAGTTATTCATTTCGAGCATCAGAACTGCGAAAATTTTGAGTTTCTCAAGCGTTTCTTACCTCCAAACAGCCATATCTCGCGAACGGATTCACCAATCCGCAAAATTTCTGTTGCTTCTGAAAGTAGAAACTCGCCCGATTGCAACGGTATGCGCACTTTTCCCCTAGGCCGTTCTAGTTATTCGTTTCGAGCATCAGAACTGCGAAAATTTTGAGTTTCTCAAGCGTTTCTTACCTCCAAACTGCCATATCTCGCGATCGGATTGACCAATCCGCAAAATTTCTGTTGCATCTGAAAGTAGAGACTCGCCCGATTACAACCGTATGTGCAGTTTTCCCCTAGGCCGTTCCAGTTATTCGTTTCGAGCATCAGAACTGCGAAAATTTCGAGTTTCTCAAGCGTTTCTTACATCCAAACTGCCATATCTCGCGAACGGATTGACCAATCCGCAAAATTTCTGTTGCATCTGAAAGTAGAAACTCGCCCGATTACAACGGTATGCGCACTTTTCCCCTAGGCGGTTCTAGTTATTCGTTTCGAGCATCAGAACTCCGAAAATTTAGAGTTTCTCAAGCGTTTCTTACCTCCAAACTGCCATATCTCGCGAACGGATTGACCAATCCGCAAAATTTCTGTTGCATCTGAAAGTAGAGACTCGCCCGATTACAACGGTGTGTGTAGTTTTGCCCTAGGCCGTTCCAGTTATTCGTTTCGAGCATCAGAACTGCGAAAATTTTGAGTTTCTCAAGCGTTTCTTACCTCCAAACTGCCATATCTCGCGAACGGATTGACCAATCCGCAAAATTTCTGTTGCATCTGAAAGTAGAAACTCGCCCGATTACAACGGTATGGGCCCTTTTCCCCTAGGCGGTTCTAGTTATTCGTTTCGAGCATCAGAACTCCGACAATTTTGAGTTCCTCAAGCGTTTCTTACTTCCAAACTGCCGCATCTCGCGAACGGATCGACCAATCCGCAAAATTTCTGTTGCATCTGAAAGTAGAAAGTCGCCCAATTACAACGGTATGCGTACTTCTCCTCTAGGCCGTTCTAGTTATTCATTTCGAGCATCAGAACTGCGAAAATTTTGAGTTTCTCAAGCGTTTCTTACCTCCAAACAGCCATATCTCGCGAACGGATTCACCAATCCGCAAAATTTCTGTTGCTTCTGAAAGTAGAAACTCGCCCGATTGCAACGGTATGCGCACTTTTCCCCTAGGCCGTTCTAGTTATTCGTTTCGAGCATCAGAACTGCGAAAATTTTGAGTTTCTCAAGCGTTTCTTACCTCCAAACTGCCATATCTCGCGAACGGATTGACCAATCCGCATAATTTCTGTTGCATCTGAAAGTAGAAACTCGCCCGATTACAACGGTAGGTGTAGTTTTCCCCTAGGCCGTTCCAGTTATTCGTTTCGAGCATCAGAACTGCGAAAATTTTGAGTTTCTCAAGCGTTTCTTACCTCCAAACTGCCATATCTCGCGATCGGATTGACCAATCCGCAAAATTTCTGTTGCATCTGAAAGTAGAGACTCGCCCGATTACAACCGTATGTGCAGTTTTCCCCTAGGCCGTTCCAGTTATTCGTTTCGAGCATCAGAACTGCGAAAATTTCGAGTTTCTCAAGCGTTTCTTACATCCAAACTGCCATATCTCGCGAACGGATTGACCAATCCGCAAAATTTCTGTTGCATCTGAAAGTAGAAACTCGCCCGATTACAACGGTATGCGCACTTTTCCCCTAGGCGGTTCTAGTTATTCGTTTCGAGCATCAGAACTCCGAAAATTTTGAGTTCCTCAAGCGTTTCTTACTTCCAAAATGCCGCATCTCGCGAACGGATCGACCAATCCGCAAAATTTCTGTTGCATCTGAATGTAGGAACTCGCCCGATTACAACGGTAGGTGTAGTTTTCCCCTAGGCCGTTCTAGTTATTCATTTCGAGCATCAGAACTGCGAAAATTTTGAGTTTCTCAAGCGTTTCTTACCTCCAAACAGCCATATCTCGCGAACGGATTCACCAATCCGCAAAATTTCTGTTGCTTCTGAAAGTAGAAACTCGCCCGATTGCAACGGTATGCGCACTTTTCCCCTAGGCCGTTCTAGTTATTCGTTTCGAGCATCAGAACTGCGAAAATTTTGAGTTTCTCAAGCGTTTCTTACCTCCAAACTGCCATATCTCGCGAACGGATTGACCAATCCGCATAATTTCTGTTGCATCTGAAAGTAGAAACTCGCCCGATTACAACGGTAGGTGTAGTTTTCCCCTAGGCCGTTCTAGTTATTCGTTTCGAGCATCAGAACTGCGAAAATTTTGAGTTTCTGAAGCGTTTCTTACTTCCAAACTGCCACATCTCGCGAACGGATCGACAAATCCGCAAAATTTCTGTTGCATCTGAAAGTAGAAACTCGCCCGATTACAACGGTATACGCACTTTTCCCCTAGGCCGTTCTAGTTATTCGTTTCAAGCATCAGAACTGCGCAAATTTTGAGTTTCTCAAGCGTTTCTTACCTCCAAACTGCCATATCTCGCGAACGGATTGACCAATCCGCAAAATTTCTGTTGCATCTGAAAGTAGAAACTCGCCCGATTACAACGGTATACGCACTTTTCCCCTAGGCCGTTCTAGTTATTCGTTTCAAGCATCAGAACTGCGCAAATTTTGAGTTTCTCAAGCGTTTCTTACCTCCAAACTGCCATATCTCGCGAACGGATTGACCAATCCGCAAAATTTCTGTTGCATCTGAAAGTAGAGACTCGCCCGATTACAACGGTGTGTGTAGTTTTGCCCTAGGCCGTTCCAGTTATTCGTTTCGAGCATCAGAACTGCGAAAATTTTGAGTTTCTCAAGCGTTTCTTACCTCCAAACTGCCATATCTCGCGAACGGATTGACCAATCCGCAAAATTTCTGTTGCATCTGAAAGTAGAAACTCGCCCGATTACAACGGTATGGGCCCTTTTCCCCTAGGCGGTTCTAGTTATTCGTTTCGAGCATCAGAACTCCGACAATTTTGAGTTCCTCAAGCGTTTCTTACTTCCAAACTGCCGCATCTCGCGAACGGATCGACCAATCCGCAAAATTTCTGTTGCATCTGAAAGTAGAAAGTCGCCCAATTACAACGGTATGCGTACTTCTCCTAGAGGCCGTTCTAGTTATTCATTTCGAGCATCAGAACTGCGAAAATTTTGAGTTTCTCAAGCGTTTCTTACCTCCAAACAGCCATATCTCGCGAACGGATTCACCAATCCGCAAAATTTCTGTTGCTTCTGAAAGTAGAAACTCGCCCGATTGCAACGGTATGCGCACTTTTCCCCTAGGCCGTTCTAGTTATTCGTTTCGAGCATCAGAACTGCGAAAATTTTGAGTTTCTCAAGCGTTTCCTACCTCCAAACTGCCATATCTCGCGAACGGATTGACCAATCCGCATAATTTCTGTTGCATCTGAAAGTAGAAACTCGCCCGATTACAACGGTAGGTGTAGTTTTCCCCTAGGCCGTTCTAGTTATTCGTTTCGAGCATCAGAACTGCGAAAATTTTGAGTTTCTGAAGCGTTTCTTACTTCCAAACTGCCACATCTCGCGAACGGATTGACCAATCCGCATAATTTCTGTTGCATCTGAAAGTAGAAACTCGCCCGATTACAACGGTAGGTGTAGTTTTCCCCTAGGCCGTTCTAGTTATTCGTTTCGAGCATCAGAACTGCGAAAATTTTGAGTTTCTGAAGCGTTTCTTACTTCCAAACTGCCACATCTCGCGAACGGATCGACAAATCCGCAAAATTTCTGTTGCATCTGAAAGTAGAAACTCGCCCGATTACAACGGTATGTGTAGTTTTCCCCTAGGCCGTTCCAGTTATTCGTTTCGAGCATCAGAACTGCGAAAATTTTGAGTTTCTCAAGCGTTTCTTACCTCCAAACTGCCATATCTCGCGATCGGATTGACCAATCCGCAAAATTTCTGTTGCATCTGAAAGTAGAGACTCGCCCGATTACAACCGTATGTGCAGTTTTCCCCTAGGCCGTTCCAGTTATTCGTTTCGAGCATCAGAACTGCGAAAATTTCGAGTTTCTCAAGCGTTTCTTACATCCAAACTGCCATATCTCGCGAACGGATTGACCAATCCGCAAAATTTCTGTTGCATCTGAAAGTAGAAACTCGCCCGATTACAACGGTATGCGCACTTTTCCCCTAGGCGGTTCTAGTTATTCGTTTCGAGCATCAGAACTCCGAAAATTTAGAGTTTCTCAAGCGTTTCTTACCTCCAAACTGCCATATCTCGCGAACGGATTGACCAATCCGCAAAATTTCTGTTGCATCTGAAAGTAGAGACTCGCCCGATTACAACGGTGTGTGTAGTTTTGCCCTAGGCCGTTCCAGTTATTCGTTTCGAGCATCAGAACTGCGAAAATTTTGAGTTTCTCAAGCGTTTCTTACCTCCAAACTGCCATATCTCGCGAACGGATTGACCAATCCGCAAAATTTCTGTTGCATCTGAAAGTAGAAACTCGCCCGATTACAACGGTATGGGCCCTTTTCCCCTAGGCGGTTCTAGTTATTCGTTTCGAGCATCAGAACTCCGACAATTTTGAGTTCCTCAAGCGTTTCTTACTTCCAAACTGCCGCATCTCGCGAACGGATCGACCAATCCGCAAAATTTCTGTTGCATCTGAATGTAGGAACTCGCCCGATTACAACGGTAGGTGTAGTTTTCCCCTAGGCCGTTCTAGTTATTCATTTCGAGCATCAGAACTGCGAAAATTTTGAGTTTCTCAAGCGTTTCTTACCTCCAAACAGCCATATCTCGCGAACGGATTCACCAATCCGCAAAATTTCTGTTGCTTCTGAAAGTAGAAACTCGCCCGATTGCAACGGTATGCGCACTTTTCCCCTAGGCCGTTCTAGTTATTCGTTTCGAGCATCAGAACTGCGAAAATTTTGAGTTTCTCAAGCGTTTCTTACCTCCAAACTGCCATATCTCGCGAACGGATTGACCAATCCGCATAATTTCTGTTGCATCTGAAAGTAGAAACTCGCCCGATTACAACGGTAGGTGTAGTTTTCCCCTAGGCCGTTCTAGTTATTCGTTTCGAGCATCAGAACTGCGAAAATTTTGAGTTTCTGAAGCGTTTCTTACTTCCAAACTGCCACATCTCGCGAACGGATCGACAAATCCGCAAAATTTCTGTTGCATCTGAAAGTAGAAACTCGCCCGATTACAACGGTATACGCACTTTTCCCCTAGGCCGTTCTAGTTATTCGTTTCAAGCATCAGAACTGCGCAAATTTTGAGTTTCTCAAGCGTTTCTTACCTCCAAACTGCCATATCTCGCGAACGGATTGACCAATCCGCAAAATTTCTGTTGCATCTGAAAGTAGAAACTCGCTCGATTACAACGGTATGCGTACTTTTCCCCTAGGCCGTTCTAGTTACTCGTTTCTAGCATCAGAACTGCGAAAATTTTGAGTTTCTCAAGCGTTTCTTATTTCCAAACTGCCATATCTCGCGAACGGATTGATCAATCCGCAAAATTTCTGTTGCATCTGAAAGTAGAAAGTCGCCCAATTACAACGGTATGCGTACTTCTCCTCTAGGCCGTTCTAGTTATTCATTTCGAGCTTCAGAACTGCGAAAATTTTGAGTTTCTCAAGCGTTTCTTACCTCCAAACAGCCATATCTCGCGAACGGATTCACCAATCCGCAAAATTTCTGTTGCTTCTGAAAGTAGAAACTCGCCCGATTGCAACGGTATGCGCACTTTTCCCCTAGGCCGTTCTAGTTATTCGTTTCGAGCATCAGAACTGCGAAAATTTTGAGTTTCTCAAGCGTTTCTTACCTCCAAACTGCCATATCTCGCGAACGGATTGACCAATCCGCATAATTTCTGTTGCATCTGAAAGTAGAAACTCGCCCGATTACAACGGTAGGTGTAGTTTTCCCCTAGGCCGTTCTAGTTATTCGTTTCGAGCATCAGAACTGCGAAAATTTTGAGTTTCTGAAGCGTTTCTTACTTCCAAACTGCCACATCTCGCGAACGGATCGACAAATCCGCAGAATTTCTGTTGCATCTGAAAGTAGAAACTCGCCCGATTACAACGGTATGTGTAGTTTTCCCCTAGGCCGTTCCAGTTATTCGTTTCGAGCATCAGAACTGCGAAAATTTTGAGTTTCTCAAGCGTTTCTTACCTCCAAACTGCCATATCTCGCGATCGGATTGACCAATCCGCAAAATTTCTGTTGCATCTGAAAGTAGAGACTCGCCCGATTACAACCGTATGTGCAGTTTTCCCCTAGGCCGTTCCAGTTATTCGTTTCGAGCATCAGAACTGCGAAAATTTCGAGTTTCTCAAGCGTTTCTTACATCCAAACTGCCATATCTCGCGAACGGATTGACCAATCCGCAAAATTTCTGTTGCATCTGAAAGTAGAAACTCGCCCGATTACAACGGTATGCGCACTTTTCCCCTAGGCGGTTCTAGTTATTCGTTTCGAGCATCAGAACTCCGAAAATTTAGAGTTTCTCAAGCGTTTCTTACCTCCAAACTGCCATATCTCGCGAACGGATTGACCAATCCGCAAAATTTCTGTTGCATCTGAAAGTAGAGACTCGCCCGATTACAACGGTGTGTGTAGTTTTGCCCTAGGCCGTTCCAGTTATTCGTTTCGAGCATCAGAACTGCGAAAATTTTGAGTTTCTCAAGCGTTTCTTACCTCCAAACTGCCATATCTCGCGAACGGATTGACCAATCCGCAAAATTTCTGTTGCATCTGAAAGTAGAAACTCGCCCGATTACAACGGTATGGGCCCTTTTCCCCTAGGCGGTTCTAGTTATTCGTTTCGAGCATCAGAACTCCGACAATTTTGAGTTCCTCAAGCGTTTCTTACTTCCAAACTGCCGCATCTCGCGAACGGATCGACCAATCCGCAAAATTTCTGTTGCATCTGAAAGTAGAAAGTCGCCCAATTACAACGGTATGCGTACTTCTCCTCTAGGCCGTTCTAGTTATTCATTTCGAGCATCAGAACTGCGAAAATTTTGAGTTTCTCAAGCGTTTCTTACCTCCAAACAGCCATATCTCGCGAACGGATTCACCAATCCGCAAAATTTCTGTTGCTTCTGAAAGTAGAAACTCGCCCGATTGCAACGGTATGCGCACTTTTCCCCTAGGCCGTTCTAGTTATTCGTTTCGAGCATCAGAACTGCGAAAATTTTGAGTTTCTCAAGCGTTTCTTACCTCCAAACTGCCATATCTCGCGAACGGATTGACCAATCCGCATAATTTCTGTTGCATCTGAAAGTAGAGACTCGCCCGATTACAACGATGTGTGTAGTTTTCCCCTAGGCCGTTCCAGTTATTCGTTTCGAGCATCAGAACTGCGAAAATTTCGAGTTCCTCAAGCGTTTCTTACTTCCAAACTGCCGCATCTCGCGAACGGATCGACCAATCCGCAAAATTTCTGTTGCTTCTGAATGTAGAAACTCGCCCGATTACAACGGTATGCGCACTTTTCCCCTAGGCCGTTCCAGTTATTCGTTTCGAGCATCAGAACTGCGAAAATTTTGAGTTTCTAAAGCGTTTCTTATCTCCAAACTGCCATATCTCGCGAACGGAACTATCAATCCGCAAAATTTCTGTTGCATCTGAAAGTAGACACTCGCCCGATTACAACGGTATGCGTACTTCTCCCCTAGGCCGTTCTAGTCATTCGTTTCGAGCACCAGAACTGCGAAAATTTTGAGTTTCTCAAGCGTTTCTTATCTCCAAACTGCCATATCTCGCGAACGGATTTATCAATCCTCAAAATTTCTGTTGCATCTGAAAGTAGAAACTCGCCCGATTACAACGTAATGCGCACTTTTCCCCTAGGCGGTTCTAGTTATTCGTTTCGAGCATCAGAACTGCGAAAATTTTGAGTTTCTCAAGCGTTTCTTACCTCCAAACTGCCATATCTCGCGAACGGATTGACCAATCCGCAAAATTTCTGTTGCATCTGAATGTAGAAACTCGCCCGATTACAACGGTATGTGTAGTTTTCCCCTAGGCCGTTCCAGCTATTCTTTTCGAGCATCAGAACTGCGAAAATTTTGAGTTTCTCAAGCGTTTCTTACCTCCAAACTGCCATATCTCGCGAACGGATTGACCAATCCGCAAAATTTCTGTTGCATCTGAAAGTAGAGGCTCGCCCGATTACAACGGTGTGTGTAGTTTTCCCCAAGGCCGTTCCAGTTATTCGTTTCGAGCATCAGAACTGCGAAAATTTTGAGTTTCTAAAGCGTTTCTTATCTCCAAACTGCCATATCTCGCGAACGGAGCTATCAATCCGCAAAATTTCTGTTGCATCTGAAAGTAGACACTCGCCCGATTACAACGGTATGCGTACTTCTCCCCTAGGCCGTTCTAGTCATTCGTTTCGAGCATCAGAACTGCGAAAATTTTGAGTTTCTCAAGCGTTTCTTATCTCCAAACTGCCATATCTCGCGAACGGATTGATCAATCCGCAAAATTTCTGTCGCATCTGAAAGTGGAAACTCGCCCGATTACAACGGTATGCGTACCTTTCCCCTAGGCCGTTCTAGTTACTCGTTTCTAGCATCAGAACTGCGAAAATTTTGAGTTTCTCAAGCGTTTCTTACCTCCAAACTGCCATATCTCGCGAACGGATTGACCAATCCGCAAAATTTCTGTTGCATCTGAAAGTGGAAACTCGCCCGATTACAACGGTATGCGTACTTTTCCCCTAGGCCGTTCTAGTTATTCGTTTCAAGCATCAGAACTGCGAAAATTTTGAGTTTCTAAAGCGTTTCTTATCTCCAAACTGCCATATCTCGCGAACGGCACTATCAATCCGCAAAATTTCTGTTGCATCTGAAAGTAGACACTCGCCAGATTACAACGATATGCGTACTTCTCCCCTAGGCCGTTCTAGTTATTCGTTGCGAGCGTCAGAACTGCGAAAATTTTGAGTTTCTCAAGCGTTTCTTACCTCCAAACTGCCATATCTCGCGAACGGATTGACCAATCCGCAAAATTTCTGTTGCATCTGAAAGTAGAAACTCGCTCGATTACAACGGTATGCGTACTTTTCCCCTAGGCCGTTCTAGTTACTCGTTTCTAGCATCAGAACTGCGAAAATTTTGAGTTTCTCAAGCGTTTCTTATTTCCAAACTGCCATATCTCGCGAACGGATTGATCAATCCGCAAAATTTCTGTTGCATCTGAAAGTAGAAAGTCGCCCAATTACAACGGTATGCGTACTTCTCCCCTAGGCCGTTCTAGTTATTCATTTCGAGCATCAGAACTGCGAAAATTTTGAGTTTCTCAAGCGTTTCTTACATCCAAACTGCCATATCTCGCGAACGGATTGACCAATCCGCATAATTTCTGTTGCATCTGAAAGTAGAAACTCGCCCGATTACAACGCTATGCGCACTTTTCCCCTAGGCGGTTCTAGTTATTCGTTTCGAGCATCAGAACTGCGAAAATTTTGAGTTTCTCAAGCGTTTCTTATCTCCAAACTGCCATATCTCGCGAACGGATTTATCAATCCACAAAATTTCTGTTGCATCTGAAAGTAGAAACTCGCCCGATTACAACGGTATGCGCACTTTTCCCCTAGGCGGTTCTAGTTATTCGTTTCGAGCATCAGAACTGCGAAAATTTTGAGTTTCTCAAGCGTTTCTTACCTCCAAACTGCCATATCTCGCGAACGGATTGACCAATCCGCAAAATTTCTGTTGCATCTGAATGTAGAAACTCGCCCGATTACAACGGTATGTGTAGTTTTCCCCTAGGCCGTTCCAGCTATTCTTTTCGAGCATCAGAACTGCGAAAATTTTGAGTTTCTCAAGCGTTTCTTACCTCCAAACTGCCATATCTCGCGAACGGATTGACCAATCCGCAAAATTTCTGTTGCATCTGAAAGTAGAGGCTCGCCCGATTACAACGGTGTGTGTAGTTTTCCCCTAGGCCGTCCCAGTTATTCGTTTCGAGCATCAGAACTGCGAAAATTTCGAGTTTCTCAAGCGTTTCTTGCATCCAAACTGCCATATCTCACGAACGGATTGACCGATCCGCAAAATTTCTGTTGCATCTGAAAGTAGAAACTCGCCCGAATACAACGGTATGCCCACTTTTCCCCTAGGCCGTTCTAGTTATTCGTTTCAAGCATCAGAACTGCGCAAATTTTGAGTTTCTCAAGCGTTTCTTACCTTCAAACTGCCATATCTCGCGAACGGATTGACCGATCCGCAAAATTTCTGTTGCATCTGAAAGTAGAAACTCGCCCGATTACAACGGTATGCGCACTTTTCCCCTAGGCCGTTCCAGTTATTCGTTTCGAGCATCAGAACTGCGAAAATTTTGAGTTTCTAAAGCGTTTCTTATCTCCAAACTGCCATATCTCGCGAACGGAGCTATCAATCCGCAAAATTTCTGTTGCATCTGAAAGTAGACACTCGCCCGATTACAACGGTATGCGTACTTCTCCCCTAGGCCTTTCTAGTTATTCGTTGCGAGCGTCAGAACTGCGAAAATTTTGAGTTTCTCAAGCGTTTCTTACCTCCAAACTGCCATATCTCGCGAACGGATTGACCGATCCGCAAAATTTCTGTTGCATCTGAAAGTAGAAACTCGCCCGATTACAACGCTATGCGCACTTTTCCCCTAGGCCGTTCCAGTTATTCGTTTCGAGCATCAGAACTGCGCAAATTTTTAGTTTCTCAAGCGTTTCTTACCTCCAAACTGCCATATCTCGCGAACGGATTGACCAATCCGCAAAATTTCTGTTGCATCTGAAAGTAGAAACTCGCTCGATTACAACGGTATGCGTACTTTTCCCCTAGGCCGTTCTAGTTACTCGTTTCTAGCATCAGAACTGCGAAAATTTTGAGTTTCTCAAGCTTTTCTTATTTCCAAACTGCCATATCTCGCGAACGGATTGATCAATCCGCAAAATTTCTGTTGCATCTGAAAGTAGAAAGTCGCCCAATTACAACGGTATGCGTACTTCTCCTCTAGGCCGTTCTAGTTATTCATTTCGAGCATCAGAACTGCGAAAATTTTGAGTTTCTCAAGCGTTTCTTACCTCCAAACAGCCATATCTCGCGAACGGATTCACCAATCCGCAAAATTTCTGTTGCTTCTGAAAGTAGAAACTCGCCCGATTGCAACGGTATGCGCACTCTTCCCCTAGGCCGTTCTAGTTATTCGTTTCGAGCATCAGAACTGCGAAAATTTTGAGTTTCTCAAGCGTTTCTTACCTCCAAACTGCCATATCTCGCGAAGGGATTGACCAATCCGCATAATTTCTGTTGCATCTGAAAGTAGAAACTCGCCCGATTACAACGGTAGGTGTAGTTTTCCCCTAGGCCGTTCTAGTTATTCGTTTCGAGCATCAGAACTGCGAAAATTTTGAGTTTCTGAAGCGTTTCTTACTTCCAAACTGCCACATCTCGCGAACGGATCGACAAATCCGCAAAATTTCTGTTGCATCTGAAAGTAGAAACTCGCACGATTACAACGGTATACGCACTTTTCCCCTAGGCCGTTCTAGTTATTCGTTTCAAGCATCAGAACTGCGCAAATTTTGAGTTTCTCAAGCGTTTCTTACCTCCAAACTGCCATATCTCGCGAACGGATTGACCAATCCGCAAAATTTCTGTTGCATCTGAAAGTAGAAACTCGCTCGATTACAACGGTATGCGTACTTTTCCCCTAGGCCGTTCTAGTTACTCGTTTCTAGCATCAGAACTGCGAAAATTTTGAGTTTCTGAAGCGTTTCTTACTTCCAAACTGCCACATCTCGCGAACGGATCGACAAATCCGCAGAATTTCTGTTGCATCTGAAAGTAGAAACTCGCCCGATTACAACGGTATGTGTAGTTTTCCCCTAGGCCGTTCCAGTTATTCGTTTCGAGCATCAGAACTGCGAAAATTTTGAGTTTCTCAAGCGTTTCTTACCTCCAAACTGCCATATCTCGCGATCGGATTGACCAATCCGCAAAATTTCTGTTGCATCTGAAAGTAGAGACTCGCCCGATTACAACCGTATGTGCAGTTTTCCCCTAGGCCGTTCCAGTTATTCGTTTCGAGCATCAGAACTGCGAAAATTTCGAGTTTCTCAAGCGTTTCTTACATCCAAACTGCCATATCTCGCGAACGGATTGACCAATCCGCAAAATTTCTGTTGCATCTGAAAGTAGAAACTCGCCCGATTACAACGGTATGCGCACTTTTCCCCTAGGCGGTTCTAGTTATTCGTTTCGAGCATCAGAACTCCGAAAATTTAGAGTTTCTCAAGCGTTTCTTACCTCCAAACTGCCATATCTCGCGAACGGATTGACCAATCCGCAAAATTTCTGTTGCATCTGAAAGTAGAGACTCGCCCGATTACAACGGTGTGTGTAGTTTTGCCCTAGGCCGTTCCAGTTATTCGTTTCGAGCATCAGAACTCCGACAATTTTGAGTTCCTCAAGCGTTTCTTACTTCCAAACTGCCGCATCTCGCGAACGGATCGACCAATCCGCAAAATTTCTGTTGCATCTGAAAGTAGAAAGTCGCCCAATTACAACGGTATGCGTACTTCTCCTCTAGGCCGTTCTAGTTATTCATTTCGAGCATCAGAACTGCGAAAATTTTGAGTTTCTCAAGCGTTTCTTACCTCCAAACAGCCATATCTCGCGAACGGATTCACCAATCCGCAAAATTTCTGTTGCTTCTGAAAGTAGAAACTCGCCCGATTGCAACGGTATGCGCACTTTTCCCCTAGGCCGTTCTAGTTATTCGTTTCGAGCATCAGAACTGCGAAAATTTTGAGTTTCTCAAGCGTTTCTTACCTCCAAACTGCCATATCTCGCGAACGGATTGACCAATCCGCATAATTTCTGTTGCATCTGAAAGTAGAGACTCGCCCGATTACAACGATGTGTGTAGTTTTCCCCTAGGCCGTTCCAGTTATTCGTTTCGAGCATCAGAACTGCGAAAATTTCGAGTTCCTCAAGCGTTTCTTACTTCCAAACTGCCGCATCTCGCGAACGGATCGACCAATCCGCAAAATTTCTGTTGCTTCTGAATGTAGAAACTCGCCCGATTACAACGGTATGCGCACTTTTCCCCTAGGCCGTTCCAGTTATTCGTTTCGAGCATCAGAACTGCGAAAATTTTGAGTTTCTAAAGCGTTTCTTATCTCCAAACTGCCATATCTCGCGAACGGAACTATCAATCCGCAAAATTTCTGTTGCATCTGAAAGTAGACACTCGCCCGATTACAACGGTATGCGTACTTCTCCCCTAGGCCGTTCTAGTCATTCGTTTCGAGCACCAGAACTGCGAAAATTTTGAGTTTCTCAAGCATTTCTTATCTCCAAACTGCCATATCTCGCGAACGGATTTATCAATCCTCAAAATTTCTGCTGCATCTGAAAGTAGAAACTCGCCCGATTACAACGTAATGCGCACTTTTCCCCTAGGCGGTTCTAGTTATTCGTTTCGAGCATCAGAACTGCGAAAATTTTGAGTTTCTCAAGCGTTTCTTACCTCCAAACTGCCATATCTCGCGAACGGATTGACCAATCCGCAAAATTTCTGTTGCATCTGAATGTAGAAACTCGCCCGATTACAACGGTATGTGTAGTTTTCCCCTAGGCCGTTCCAGCTATTCTTTTCGAGCATCAGAACTGCGAAAATTTTGAGTTTCTCAAGCGTTTCTTACTTCCAAACTGCCATATCTCGCGAACGGATTGACCAATCCGCAAAATTTCTGTTGCATCTGAAAGTAGAGGCTCGCCCGATTACAACGGTGTGTGTAGTTTTCCCCAAGGCCGTTCCAGTTATTCGTTTCGAGCATCAGAACTGCGAAAATTTTGAGTTTCTAAAGCGTTTCTTATCTCCAAACTGCCATATCTCGCGAACGGAGCTATCAATCCGCAAAATTTCTGTTGCATCTGAAAGTAGACACTCGCCCGATTACAACGGTATGCGTACTTCTCCCCTAGGCCGTTCTAGTCATTCGTTTCGAGCATCAGAACTGCGAAAATTTTGAGTTTCTCAAGCGTTTCTTATCTCCAAACTGCCATATCTCGCGAACGGATCGATCAATCCGCAAAATTTCTGTCGCATCTGAAAGTGGAAACTCGCCCGATTACAACGGTATGCGTACCTTTCCCCTAGGCCGTTCTAGTTACTCGTTTCTAGCATCAGAACTGCGAAAATTTTGAGTTTCTCAAGCGTTTCTTACCTCCAAACTGCCATATCTCGCGAACGGATTGACCAATCCGCAAAATTTCTGTTGCATCTGAAAGTGGAAACTCGCCCGATTACAACGGTATGCGTACTTTTCCCCTAGGCCGTTCTAGTTATTCGTTTCAAGCATCAGAACTGCGAAAATTTTGAGTTTCTAAAGCGTTTCTTATCTCCAAACTGCCATATCTCGCGAACGGCACTATCAATCCGCAAAATTTCTGTTGCATCTGAAAGTAGACACTCGCCAGATTACAACGATATGCGTACTTCTCCCCTAGGCCGTTCTAGTTATTCGTTGCGAGCGTCAGAACTGCGAAAATTTTGAGTTTCTCAAGCGTTTCTTACCTCCAAACTGCCATATCTCGCGAACGGATTGACCAATCCGCAAAATTTCTGTTGCATCTGAAAGTAGAAACTCGCTCGATTACAACGGTATGCGTACTTTTCCCCTAGGCCGTTCTAGTTACTCGTTTCTAGCATCAGAACTGCGAAAATTTTGAGTTTCTCAAGCGTTTCTTATTTCCAAACTGCCATATCTCGCGAACGGATTGATCAATCCGCAAAATTTCTGTTGCATCTGAAAGTAGAAAGTCGCCCAATTACAACGGTATGCGTACTTCTCCCCTAGGCCGTTCTAGTTATTCATTTCGAGCATCAGAACTGCGAAAATTTTGAGTTTCTCAAGCGTTTCTTACATCCAAACTGCCATATCTCGCGAACGGATTGACCAATCCGCATAATTTCTGTTGCATCTGAAAGTAGAAACTCGCCCGATTACAACGGTATGCGCACTTTTCCCCTAGGCGGTTCTAGTTATTCGTTTCGAGCATCAGAACGGCGAAAATTTTGAGTTTCTCAAGCGTTTCTTATCTCCAAACTGCCATATCTCGCGAACGGATTTATCAATCCACAAAATTTCTGTTGCATCTGAAAGTAGAAACTCGCCCGATTACAACGGTATGCGCACTTTTCCCCTAGGCGGTTCTAGTTATTCGTTTCGAGCATCAGAACTGCGAAAATTTTGAGTTTCTCAAGCGTTTCTTACCTCCAAACTGCCATATCTCGCGAACGGATTGACCAATCCGCAAAATTTCTGTTGCATCTGAATGTAGAAACTCGCCCGATTACAACGGTATGTGTAGTTTTCCCCTAGGCCGTTCCAGCTATTCTTTTCGAGCATCAGAACTGCGAAAATTTTGAGTTTCTCAAGCGTTTCTTACCTCCAAACTGCCATATCTCGCGAACGGATTGACCAATCCGCAAAATTTCTGTTGCATCTGAAAGTAGAGGCTCGCCCGATTACAACGGTGTGTGTAGTTTTCCCCTAGGCCGTCCCAGTTATTCGTTTCGAGCATCAGAACTGCGAAAATTTCGAGTTTCTCAAGCGTTTCTTGCATCCAAACTGCCATATCTCACGAACGGATTGACCGATCCGCAAAATTTCTGTTGCATCTGAAAGTAGAAACTCGCCCGAATACAACGGTATGCCCACTTTTCCCCTAGGCCGTTCTAGTTATTCGTTTCAAGCATCAGAACTGCGCAAATTTTGAGTTTCTCAAGCGTTTCTTACCTTCAAACTGCCATATCTCGCGAACGGATTGACCGATCCGCAAAATTTCTGTTGCATCTGAAAGTAGAAACTCGCCCGATTACAACGGTATGCGCACTTTTCCCCTAGGCCGTTCCAGTTATTCGTTTCGAGCATCAGAACTGCGAAAATTTTGAGTTTCTAAAGCGATTCTTATCTCCAAACTGCCATATCTCGCGAACGGAGCTATCAATCCGCAAAATTTCTGTTGCATCTGAAAGTAGACACTCGCCCGATTACAACGGTATGCGTACTTCTCCCCTAGGCCTTTCTAGTTATTCGTTGCGAGCGTCAGAACTGCGAAAATTTTGAGTTTCTCAAGCGTTTCTTACCTCCAAACTGCCATATCTCGCGAACGGATTGACCGATCCGCAAAATTTCTGTTGCATCTGAAAGTAGAAACTCGCCCGATTACAACGCTATGCGCACTTTTCCCCTAGGCCGTTCCAGTTATTCGTTTCGAGCATCAGAACTGCGCAAATTTTGAGTTTCTCAAGCGTTTCTTACCTCCAAACTGCCATATCTCGCGAACGGATTGACCAATCCGCAAAATTTCTGTTGCATCTGAAAGTAGAAACTCGCTCGATTACAACGGTATGCGTACTTTTCCCCTAGGCCGTTCTAGTTACTCGTTTCTAGCATCAGAACTGCGAAAATTTTGAGTTTCTCAAGCTTTTCTTATTTCCAAACTGCCATATCTCGCGAACGGATTGATCAATCCGCAAAATTTCTGTTGCATCTGAAAGTAGAAAGTCGCCCAATTACAACGGTATGCGTACTTCTCCTCTAGGCCGTTCTAGTTATTCATTTCGAGCATCAGAACTGCGAAAATTTTGAGTTTCTCAAGCGTTTCTTACCTCCAAACAGCCATATCTCGCGAACGGATTCACCAATCCGCAAAATTTCTGTTGCTTCTGAAAGTAGAAACTCGCCCGATTGCAACGGTATGCGCACTTTTCCCCTAGGCCGTTCTAGTTATTCGTTTCGAGCATCAGAACTGCGAAAATTTTGAGTTTCTCAAGCGTTTCTTACCTCCAAACTGCCATATCTCGCGAACGGATTGACCAATCCGCATAATTTCTGTTGCATCTGAAAGTAGAAACTCGCCCGATTACAACGGTAGGTGTAGTTTTCCCCTAGGCCGTTCTAGTTATTCGTTTCGAGCATCAGAACTGCGAAAATTTTGAGTTTCTGAAGCGTTTCTTACTTCCAAACTGCCACATCTCGCGAACGGATCGACAAATCCGCAAAATTTCTGTTGCATCTGAAAGTAGAAACTCGCACGATTACAACGGTATACGCACTTTTCCCCTAGGCCGTTCTAGTTATTCGTTTCAAGCATCAGAACTGCGCAAATTTTGAGTTTCTCAAGCGTTTCTTACCTCCAAACTGCCATATCTCGCGAACGGATTGACCAATCCGCAAAATTTCTGTTGCATCTGAAAGTAGAAACTCGCTCGATTACAACGGTATGCGTACTTTTCCCCTAGGCCGTTCTAGTTACTCGTTTCTAGTATCAGAACTGCGAAAATTTTGAGTTTCTCAAGCGTTTCTTATTTCCAAACTGCCATATCTCGCGAACGGATTGATCAATCCGCAAAATTTCTGTTGCATCTGAAAGTAGAAAGTCGCCCAATTACAACGGTATGCGTACTTCTCCTCTAGGCCGTTCTAGTTATTCATTTCGAGCTTCAGAACTGCGAAAATTTTGAGTTTCTCAAGCGTTTCTTACCTCCAAACAGCCATATCTCGCGAACGGATTCACCAATCCGCAAAATTTCTGTTGCTTCTGAAAGTAGAAACTCGCCCGATTGCAACGGTATGCGCACTTTTCCCCTAGGCCGTTCTAGTTATTCGTTTCGAGCATCAGAACTGCGAAAATTTTGAGTTTCTCAAGCGTTTCTTACCTCCAAACTGCCATATCTCGCGAACGGATTGACCAATCCGCATAATTTCTGTTGCATCTGAAAGTAGAAACTCGCCCGATTACAACGGTAGGTGTAGTTTTCCCCTAGGCCGTTCTAGTTATTCGTTTCGAGCATCAGAACTGCGAAAATTTTGAGTTTCTGAAGCGTTTCTTACTTCCAAACTGCCACATCTCGCGAACGGATCGACAAATCCGCAAAATTTCTGTTGCATCTGAAAGTAGAAACTCGCCCGATTACAACGGTATGTGTAGTTTTCCCCTAGGCCGTTCCAGTTATTCGTTTCGAGCATCAGAACTGCGAAAATTTTGAGTTTCTCAAGCGTTTCTTACCTCCAAACTGCCATATCTCGCGATCGGATTGACCAATCCGCAAAATTTCTGTTGCATCTGAAAGTAGAGACTCGCCCGATTACAACCGTATGTGCAGTTTTCCCCTAGGCCGTTCCAGTTATTCGTTTCGAGCATCAGAACTGCGAAAATTTCGAGTTTCTCAAGCGTTTCTTACATCCAAACTGCCATATCTCGCGAACGGATTGACCAATCCGCAAAATTTCTGTTGCATCTGAAAGTAGAAACTCGCCCGATTACAACGGTATGCGCACTTTTCCCCTAGGCGGTTCTAGTTATTCGTTTCGAGCATCAGAACTCCGAAAATTTAGAGTTTCTCAAGCGTTTCTTACCTCCAAACTGCCATATCTCGCGAACGGATTGACCAATCCGCAAAATTTCTGTTGCATCTGAAAGTAGAGACTCGCCCGATTACAACCGTATGTGCAGTTTTCCCCTAGGCCGTTCCAGTTATTCGTTTCGAGCATCAGAACTGCGAAAATTTCGAGTTTCTCAAGCGTTTCTTACATCCAAACTGCCATATCTCGCGAACGGATTGACCAATCCGCAAAATTTCTGTTGCATCTGAAAGTAGAAACTCGCCCGATTACAACGGTATGCGCACTTTTCCCCTAGGCGGTTCTAGTTATTCGTTTCGAGCATCAGAACTCCGAAAATTTAGAGTTTCTCAAGCGTTTCTTACCTCCAAACTGCCATATCTCGCGAACGGATTGACCAATCCGCAAAATTTCTGTTGCATCTGAAAGTAGAGACTCGCCCGATTACAACGGTGTGTGTAGTTTTGCTCTAGGCCGTTCCAGTTATTCGTTTCGAGCATCAGAACTGCGAAAATTTTGAGTTTCTCAAGCGTTTCTTACCTCCAAACTGCCATATCTCGCGAACGGATTGACCAATCCGCAAAATTTCTGTTGCATCTGAAAGTAGAAACTCGCCCGATTACAACGGTATGGGCCCTTTTCCCCTAGGCGGTTCTAGTTACTCGTTTCTAGCATCAGAACTGCGAAAATTTTGAGTTTCTCAAGCTTTTCTTATTTCCAAACTGCCATATCTCGCGAACGGATTGATCAATCCGCAAAATTTCTGTTGCATCTGAAAGTAGAAAGTCGCCCAATTACAACGGTATGCGTACTTCTCCTCTAGGCCGTTCTAGTTATTCATTTCGAGCATCAGAACTGCGAAAATTTTGAGTTTCTCAAGCGTTTCTTACCTCCAAACAGCCATATCTCGCGAACGGATTCACCAATCCGCAAAATTTCTGTTGCTTCTGAAAGTAGAAACTCGCCCGATTGCAACGGTATGCGCACTTTTCCCCTAGGCCGTTCTAGTTATTCGTTTCGAGCATCAGAACTGCGAAAATTTTGAGTTTCTCAAGCGTTTCTTACCTCCAAACTGCCATATCTCGCGAACGGATTGACCAATCCGCATAATTTCTGTTGCATCTGAAAGTAGAAACTCGCCCGATTACAACGGTAGGTGTAGTTTTCCCCTAGGCCGTTCTAGTTATTCGTTTCGAGCATCAGAACTGCGAAAATTTTGAGTTTCTGAAGCGTTTCTTACTTCCAAACTGCCACATCTCGCGAACGGATCGACAAATCCGCAAAATTTCTGTTGCATCTGAAAGTAGAAACTCGCCCGATTACAACGGTATACGCACTTTTCCCCTAGGCCGTTCTAGTTATTCGTTTCAAGCATCAGAACTGCGCAAATTTTGAGTTTCTCAAGCGTTTCTTACCTCCAAACTGCCATATCTCGCGAACGGATTGACCAATCCGCAAAATTTCTGTTGCATCTGAAAGTAGAAACTCGCTCGATTACAACGGTATGCGTACTTTTCCCCTAGGCCGTTCTAGTTACTCGTTTCTAGCATCAGAACTGCGAAAATTTTGAGTTTCTCAAGCGTTTCTTATTTCCAAACTGCCATATCTCGCGAACGGATTGATCAATCCGCAAAATTTCTGTTGCATCTGAAAGTAGAAAGTCGCCCAATTACAACGGTATGCGTACTTCTCCTCTAGGCCGTTCTAGTTATTCATTTCGAGCTTCAGAACTGCGAAAATTTTGAGTTTCTCAAGCGTTTCTTACCTCCAAACAGCCATATCTCGCGAACGGATTCACCAATCCGCAAAATTTCTGTTGCTTCTGAAAGTAGAAACTCGCCCGATTGCAACGGTATTCGCACTTTTCCCCTAGGCCGTTCTAGTTATTCGTTTCGAGCATCAGAACTGCGAAAATTTTGAGTTTCTCAAGCGTTTCTTACCTCCAAACTGCCATATCTCGCGAACGGATTGACCAATCCGCATAATTTCTGTTGCATCTGAAAGTAGAAACTCGCCCGATTACAACGGTAGGTGTAGTTTTCCCCTAGGCCGTTCTAGTTATTCGTTTCGAGCATCAGAACTGCGAAAATTTTGAGTTTCTGAAGCGTTTCTTACTTCCAAACTGCCACATCTCGCGAACGGATCGACAAATCCGCAAAATTTCTGTTGCATCTGAAAGTAGAAACTCGCCCGATTACAACGGTATGTGTAGTTTTCCCCTAGGCCGTTCCAGTTATTCGTTTCGAGCATCAGAACTGCGAAAATTTTGAGTTTCTCAAGCGTTTCTTACCTCCAAACTGCCATATCTCGCGATCGGATTGACCAATCCGCAAAATTTCTGTTGCATCTGAAAGTAGAGACTCGCCCGATTACAACCGTATGTGCAGTTTTCCCCTAGGCCGTTCCAGTTATTCGTTTCGAGCATCAGAACTGCGAAAATTTCGAGTTTCTCAAGCGTTTCTTACATCCAAACTGCCATATCTCGCGAACGGATTGACCAATCCGCAAAATTTCTGTTGCATCTGAAAGTAGAAACTCGCCCGATTACAACGGTATGCGCACTTTTCCCCTAGGCGGTTCTAGTTATTCGTTTCGAGCATCAGAACTCGGAAAATTTAGAGTTTCTCAAGCGTTTCTTACCTCCAAACTGCCATATCTCGCGAACGGATTGACCAATCCGCAAAATTTCTGTTGCATCTGAAAGTAGAAAGTCGCCCAATTACAACGGTATGCGTACTTCTCCTCTAGGCCGTTCTAGTTATTCATTTCGAGCATCAGAACTGCGAAAATTTTGAGTTTCTCAAGCGTTTCTTACCTCCAAACAGCCATATCTCGCGAACGGATTCACCAATCCGCAAAATTTCTGTTGCTTCTGAAAGTAGAAACTCGCCCGATTGCAACGGTATGCGCACTTTTCCCCTAGGCCGTTCTAGTTATTCGTTTCGAGCATCAGAACTGCGAAAATTTTGAGTTTCTCAAGCGTTTCTTACCTCCAAACTGCCATATCTCGCGAACGGATTGACCAATCCGCATAATTTCTGTTGCATCTGAAAGTAGAAACTCGCCCGATTACAACGGTAGGTGTAGTTTTCCCCTAGGCCGTTCTAGTTATTCGTTTCGAGCATCAGAACTGCGAAAATTTTGAGTTTCTGAAGCGTTTCTTACTTCCAAACTGCCACATATCGCGAACGGATCGACAAATCCGCAAAATTTCTGTTGCATCTGAAAGTAGAAACTCGCCCGATTACAACGGTATGTGTAGTTTTCCCCTAGGCCGTTCCAGTTATTCGTTTCGAGCATCAGAACTGCGAAAATTTTGAGTTTCTCAAGCGTTTCTTACCTCCAAACTGCCATATCTCGCGATCGGATTGACCAATCCGCAAAATTTCTGTTGCATCTGAAAGTAGAGACTCGCCCGATTACAACCGTATGTGCAGTTTTCCCCTAGGCCGTTCCAGTTATTCGTTTCGAGCATCAGAACTGCGAAAATTTCGAGTTTCTCAAGCGTTTCTTACATCCAAACTGCCATATCTCGCGAACGGATTGACCAATCCGCAAAATTTCTGTTGCATCTGAAAGTAGAAACTCGCCCGATTACAACGGTATGCGCACTTTTCCCCTAGGCGGTTCTAGTTATTCGTTTCGAGCATCAGAACTCCGAAAATTTAGAGTTTCTCAAGCGTTTCTTACCTCCAAACTGCCATATCTCGCGAACGGATTGACCAATCCGCAAAATTTCTGTTGCATCTGAAAGTAGAGACTCGCCCGATTACAACGGTGTGTGTAGTTTTGCCCTAGGCCGTTCCAGTTATTCGTTTCGAGCATCAGAACTGCGAAAATTTTGAGTTTCTCAAGCGTTTCTTACCTCCAAACTGCCATATCTCGCGAACGGATTGACCAATCCGCAAAATTTCTGTTGCATCTGAAAGTAGAAACTCGCCCGATTACAACGGTATGGGCCCTTTTCCCCTAGGCGGTTCTAGTTATTCGTTTCGAGCATCAGAACTCCGACAATTTTGAGTTCCTCAAGCGTTTCTTACTTCCAAACTGCCGCATCTCGCGAACGGATCGACCAATCCGCAAAATTTCTGTTGCATCTGAATGTAGGAACTCGCCCGATTACAACGGTAGGTGTAGTTTTCCCCTAGGCCGTTCTAGTTATTCATTTCGAGCATCAGAACTGCGAAAATTTTGAGTTTCTCAAGCGTTTCTTACCTCCAAACAGCCATATCTCGCGAACGGATTCACCAATCCGCAAAATTTCTGTTGCTTCTGAAAGTAGAAACTCGCCCGATTGCAACGGTATGCGCACTTTTCCCCTAGGCCGTTCTAGTTATTCGTTTCGAGCATCAGAACTGCGAAAATTTTGAGTTTCTCAAGCGTTTCTTACCTCCAAACTGCCATATCTCGCGAACGGATTGACCAATCCGCATAATTTCTGTTGCATCTGAAAGTAGAAACTCGCCCGATTACAACGGTAGGTGTAGTTTTCCCCTAGGCCGTTCTAGTTATTCGTTTCGAGCATCAGAACTGCGAAAATTTTGAGTTTCTGAAGCGTTTCTTACTTCCAAACTGCCACATCTCGCGAACGGATCGACAAATCCGCAAAATTTCTGTTGCATCTGAAAGTAGAAACTCGCCCGATTACAACGGTATACGCACTTTTCCCCTAGGCCGTTCTAGTTATTCGTTTCAAGCATCAGAACTGCGCAAATTTTGAGTTTCTCAAGCGTTTCTTACCTCCAAACTGCCATATCCCGCGAACGGATTGACCAATCCGCAAAATTTCTGTTGCATCTGAAAGTAGAAACTCGCTCGATTACAACGGTATGCGTACTTTTCCCCTAGGCCGTTCTAGTTACTCGTTTCTAGCATCAGAACTGCGAAAATTTTGAGTTTCTCAAGCGTTTCTTATTTCCAAACTGCCATATCTCGCGAACGGATTGATCAATCCGCAAAATTTCTGTTGCATCTGAAAGTAGAAAGTCGCCCAATTACAACGGTATGCGTACTTCTCCTCTAGGCCGTTCTAGTTATTCATTTCGAGCTTCAGAACTGCGAAAATTTTGAGTTTCTCAAGCGTTTCTTACCTCCAAACAGCCATATCTCGCGCACGGATTCACCAATCCGCAAAATTTCTGTTGCTTCTGAAAGTAGAAACTCGCCCGATTGCAACGGTATGCGCACTTTTCCCCTAGGCCGTTCTAGTTATTCGTTTCGAGCATCAGAACTGCGAAAATTTTGAGTTTCTCAAGCGTTTCTTACCTCCAAACTGCCATATCTCGCGAACGGATTGACCAATCCGCATAATTTCTGTTGCATCTGAAAGTAGAAACTCGCCCGATTACAACGGTAGGTGTAGTTTTCCCCTAGGCCGTTCTAGTTATTCGTTTCGAGCATCAGAACTGCGAAAATTTTGAGTTTCTGAAGCGTTTCTTACTTCCAAACTGCCACATCTCGCGAACGGATAGACAAATCCGCAAAATTTCTGTTGCATCTGAAAGTAGAAACTCGCCCGATTACAACGGTATGTGTAGTTTTCCCCTAGGCCGTTCCAGTTATTCGTTTCGAGCATCAGAACTGCGAAAATTTTGAGTTTCTCAAGCGTTTCTTACCTCCAAACTGCCATATCTCGCGATCGGATTGACCAATCCGCAAAATTTCTGTTGCATCTGAAAGTAGAGACTCGCCCGATTACAACCGTATGTGCAGTTTTCCCCTAGGCCGTTCCAGTTATTCGTTTCGAGCATCAGAACTGCGAAAATTTCGAGTTTCTCAAGCGTTTCTTACATCCAAACTGCCATATCTCGCGAACGGATTGACCAATCCGCAAAATTTCTGTTGCATCTGAAAGTAGAAACTCGCCCGATTACAACGGTATGCGCACTTTTCCCCTAGGCGGTTCTAGTTATTCGTTTCGAGCATCAGAACTCCGAAAATTTAGAGTTTCTCAAGCGTTTCTTACCTCCAAACTGCCATATCTCGCGAACGGATTGACCAATCCGCAAAATTTCTGTTGCATCTGAAAGTAGAGACTCGCCCGATTACAACGGTGTGTGTAGTTTTGCCCTAGGCCGTTCCAGTTATTCGTTTCGAGCATCAGAACTGCGAAAATTTTGAGTTTCTCAAGCGTTTCTTACCTCCAAACTGCCATATCTCGCGAACGGATTGACCAATCCGCAAAATTTCTGTTGCATCTGAAAGTAGAAACTCGCCCGATTACAACGGTATGGGCCCTTTTCCCCTAGGCGGTTCTAGTTATTCGTTTCGAGCATCAGAACTCCGACAATTTTGAGTTCCTCAAGCGTTTCTTACTTCCAAACTGCCGCATCTCGCGAACGGATCGACCAATCCGCAAAATTTCTGTTGCATCTGAATGTAGGAACTCGCCCGATTACAACGGTAGGTGTAGTTTTCCCCTAGGCCGTTCTAGTTATTCATTTCGAGCATCAGAACTGCGAAAATTTTGAGTTTCTCAAGCGTTTCTTACCTCCAAACAGCCATATCTCGCGAACGGATTCACCAATCCGCAAAATTTCTGTTGCTTCTGAAAGTAGAAACTCGCCCGATTGCAACGGTATGCGCACTTTTCCCCTAGGCCGTTCTAGTTATTCGTTTCGAGCATCAGAACTGCGAAAATTTTGAGTTTCTCAAGCGTTTCTTACCTCCAAACTGCCATATCTCGCGAACGGATTGACCAATCCGCATAATTTCTGTTGCATCTGAAAGTAGAAACTCGCCCGATTACAACGGTAGGTGTAGTTTTCCCCTAGGCCGTTCTAGTTATTCGTTTCGAGCATCAGAACTGCGAAAATTTTGAGTTTCTGAAGCGTTTCTTACTTCCAAACTGCCACATCTCGCGAACGGATCGACAAATCCGCAAAATTTCTGTTGCATCTGAAAGTAGAAACTCGCCCGATTACAACGGTATGTGTAGTTTTCCCCTAGGCCGTTCCAGTTATTCGTTTCGAGCATCAGAACTGCGAAAATTTTGAGTTTCTCAAGCGTTTCTTACCTCCAAACTGCCATATCTCGCGATCGGATTGACCAATCCGCAAAATTTCTGTTGCATCTGAAAGTAGAGACTCGCCCGATTACAACCGTATGTGCAGTTTTCCCCTAGGCCGTTCCAGTTATTCGTTTCGAGCATCAGAACTGCGAAAATTTCGAGTTTCTCAAGCGTTTCTTACATCCAAACTGCCATATCTCGCGAACGGATTGACCAATCCGCAAAATTTCTGTTGCATCTGAAAGTAGAAACTCGCCCGATTACAACGGTATGCGCACTTTTCCCCTAGGCGGTTCTAGTTATTCGTTTCGAGCATCAGAACTCCGAAAATTTAGAGTTTCTCAAGCGTTTCTTACCTCCAAACTGCCATATCTCGCGAACGGATTGACCAATCCGCAAAATTTCTGTTGCATCTGAAAGTAGAGACTCGCCCGATTACAACGGTGTGTGTAGTTTTGCCCTAGGCCGTTCCAGTTATTCGTTTCGAGCATCAGAACTGCGAAAATTTTGAGTTTCTCAAGCGTTTCTTACCTCCAAACTGCCATATCTCGCGAACGGATTGACCAATCCGCAAAATTTCTGTTGCATCTGAAAGTAGAAACTCGCCCGATTACAACGGTATGGGCCCTTTTCCCCTAGGCGGTTCTAGTTATTCGTTTCGAGCATCAGAACTCCGACAATTTTGAGTTCCTCAAGCGTTTCTTACTTCCAAACTGCCGCATCTCGCGAACGGATCGACCAATCCGCAAAATTTCTGTTGCATCTGAATGTAGGAACTCGCCCGATTACAACGGTATGTGTAGTTTTCCCCTAGGCCGTTCCAGCTATTCGTTTCGAGCATCAGAACTGCGAAAATTTTGAGTTTCTCTAGCGTTTCTTACCTCCAAACTGCCATATCTCGCGAACGGATTGACCAATCCGGAAAATTTCTGTTGCATCTGAAAGTAGAAACTCGCCCGATTACAACGGTATGTGTAGTTTTCCCCAAGGCCGTTCCAGTTATTCGTTTCGAGCATCAGAACTGCGAAAATTTCGAGTTTCTCAAGCGTTTCTTACATCCAAACGGCCATATCTCGCGAACGGATTGACCAATCCGCAAAATTTCTGTTGCATCTGAAAGTAGAAACTCGCCCGATTACAACGGTATGTGTAGTTTTCCCCTAGGCCGTTCTAGTTATTCGTTTCGAGCATCAGAACTGCGAAAATTTTGAGTTTCTGAAGCGTTTCTTACTTCCAAACTGCCACATCTCGCGAACGGATCGACAAATCCGCAAAATTTCTGTTGCATCTGAAAGTAGAAACTCGCCCGATTACAACGGTATGTGTAGTTTTCCCCTAGGCCGTTCCAGTTATTCGTTTCGAGCATCAGAACTGCGAAAATTTTGAGTTTCTCAAGCGTTTCTTACCTCCAAACTGCCATATCTCGCGATCGGATTGACCAATCCGCAAAATTTCTGTTGCATCTGAAAGTAGAGACTCGCCCGATTACAACCGTATGTGCAGTTTTCCCCTAGGCCGTTCCAGTTATTCGTTTCGAGCATCAGAACTGCGAAAATTTCGAGTTTCTCAAGCGTTTCTTACATCCAAACTGCCATATCTCGCGAACGGATTGACCAATCCGCAAAATTTCTGTTGCATCTGAAAGTAGAAACTCGCCCGATTACAACGGTATGCGCACTTTTCCCCTAGGCGGTTCTAGTTATTCGTTTCGAGCATCAGAACTCCGAAAATTTAGAGTTTCTCAAGCGTTTCTTACCTCCAAACTGCCATATCTCGCGAACGGATTGACCAATCCGCAAAATTTCTGTTGCATCTGAAAGTAGAGACTCGCCCGATTACAACGGTGTGTGTAGTTTTGCCCTAGGCCGTTCCAGTTATTCGTTTCGAGCATCAGAACTGCGAAAATTTTGAGTTTCTCAAGCGTTTCTTACCTCCAAACTGCCATATCTCGCGAACGGATTGACCAATCCGCAAAATTTCTGTTGCATCTGAAAGTAGAAACTCGCCCGATTACAACGGTATGGGCCCTTTTCCCCTAGGCGGTTCTAGTTATTCGTTTCGAGCATCAGAACTCCGACAATTTTGAGTTCCTCAAGCGTTTCTTACTTCCAAACTGCCGCATCTCGCGAACGGATCGACCAATCCGCAAAATTTCTGTTGCATCTGAATGTAGGAACTCGCCCGATTACAACGGTATGTGTAGTTTTCCCCTAGGCCGTTCCAGCTATTCGTTTCGAGCATCAGAACTGCGAAAATTTTGAGTTTCTCTAGCGTTTCTTACCTCCAAACTGCCATATCTCGCGAACGGATTGACCAATCCGGAAAATTTCTGTTGCATCTGAAAGTAGAAACTCGCCCGATTACAACGGTATGTGTAGTTTTCCCCAAGGCCGTTCCAGTTATTCGTTTCGAGCATCAGAACTGCGAAAATTTCGAGTTTCTCAAGCGTTTCTTACATCCAAACGGCCATATCTCGCGAACGGATTGACCAATCCGCAAAATTTCTGTTGCATCTGAAAGTAGAAACTCGCCCGATTACAACGGTATGTGTAGTTTTCCCCAAGGCCGTTCCAGTTATTCGTTTCGAGCATCAGAATTGCGAAAATTTCGAGTTTCTCAAGCGTTTCTTACATCCAAACGGCCATATCTCGCGAACGGATTGACCAATCCGCAAAATTTCTGTTGAATTTGAAAGTAGAAACTCGCCCGATTACAACGGTACGCGCACTTTTCCCCTAGGCCGTTCTAGTTATTCGTTTCAAGCATCAGAACTGCGCAAATTTTGAGTTTCTCAAGCGTTTCTTACCTCCAAACTGCCATATCTCGCGAACGGATTGACCGATCCGCAAAATTTCTGTTGCATCTGAAAGTAGACACTCGCCCGATTACAACGGTATACGTACTTCTCCCCTAGGCCGTTCTAGTCATTCGTTTCGAGCATCAGAACTGCGAAAATTTTGAGTTTCTCAAGCGTTTCTTATCTCCAAACTGCCATATCTCGCGAACGGATTGATCAATCCGCATAATTGCTGTTGCATCTGAAAGTAGAAACTCGACCGATTACAACGGTAGGTGTAGTTTTCCCCTAGGCCGTTCCAGTTATTCGTTTCGAGCATCAGAACTGCGAAAATTTTGAGTTTCTCAAGCGTTTCTTACCTCCAAACTGCCATATCTCGCGATCGGATTGACCAATCCGCAAAATTTCTGTTGCATCTGAAAGTAGAGACTCGCCCGATTACAACCGTATGTGTAGTTTTCCCCTAGGCCGTTCCAGTTATTCGTTTCGAGCATCAGAACTGCGAAAATTTCGAGTTTCTCTAGCGTTTCTTACATCCAAACTGCCATATCTCGCGAACGGAACTATCAATCCGCAAAATTTCTGTTGCATCTGAAAGTAGACACTCGCCCGATTACAACGGTATGCGTACTTCTCCCCTAGGCCGTTCTAGTCATTCGTTTCGAGCATCAGAACTGCGAAAATTTTGAGTTTCTCAAGCGTTTCTTATCTCCAAACTGCCATATCTCGCGAACGGATTTATCAATCCTCAAAATTTCTGTTGCATCTGAAAGTAGAAACTCGCCCGATTACAACGGTATGCGCACTTTTCCCCTAGGCGGTTCTAGTTATTCGTTTCGAGCATCAGAACTCCGAAAATTTACAGTTTCTCAAGCGTTTCTTACTTCCAAACTGCCATATCTCGCGAACGGATTGACCAATCCGCAAAATTTCTGTTGCATCTGAAAGTAGAGACTCGCCCGATTACAACGGTGTGTGTAGTTTTGCCCTAGGCCGTTCCAGTTATTCGTTTCGAGCATCAGAACTGCGAAAATTTTGAGTTTCTCAAGCGTTTCTTACCTCCAAATTGCCATATCTCGCGAACGGATTGACCAATCCGCAAAATTTCTGTTGCATCTGAAAGTAGAAACTCGCCCGATTACAACGGTATGGGCCCTTTTCCCCTAGGCGGTTCTAGTTATTCGTTTCGAGCATCAGAACTCCGACAATTTTGAGTTCCTCAAGCGTTTCTTACTTCCAAACTGCCGCATCTCGCGAACGGATCGACCAATCCGCAAAATTTCTGTTGCATCTGAATGTAGGAACTCGCCCGATTACAACGGTATGTATAGTTTTCCCCTAGGCCGTTCCAGCTATTCGTTTCGAGCATCAGAACTGCGAAAATTTTGAGTTTCTCTAGCGTTGCTTACCTCCAAACTGCCATATATCGCGAACGGATTGACCAATACGCAAAATTTCTGTTGCATCTGAAAGTAGAAACTCGCCCGATTACAACGGTATGTGTAGTTTTCCCCAAGGCCGTTCCAGTTATTCGTTTCGAGCATCAGAACTGCGAAAATTTCGAGTTTCTCAAGCGTTTCTTACATCCAAACGGCCATATCTCGCGAACGGATTGACCAATCCGCAAAATTTTTGTTGAATTTGAAAGTAGAAACTCGCCCGATTACAACGGTACGCGCACTTTTCCCCTAGGCCGTTCTAGTTATTCGTTTCAAGCATCAGAACTGCGCAAATTTTGAGTTTCTCAAGCGTTTCTTACCTCCAAACTGCCATATCTCGCGAACGGATTGACCGATCCGCAAAATTTCTGTTGCATCTGAAAGTAGACACTCGCCCGATTACAACGGTATACGTACTTCTCCCCTAGGCCGTTCTAGTCATTCGTTTCGAGCATCAGAACTGCGAAAATTTTGACTTTCTCAAGCGTTTCTTATCTCCAAACTGCCATATCTCGCGAACGGATTGATCAATCCGCAAAATTTCTGTTGCATCTGAAAGTAGAGACTCGCCCGATTACAACCGTATGTGTAGTTTTCCCCTAGGCCGTTCCAGTTATTCGTTTCGAGCATCAGAACTGCGAAAATTTCGAGTTTCTCAAGCGTTTCTTACATCCAAACTGCCATATCTCGCGAACGGATTGACCAATCCGCAAAATTTCTGTTGCATCTGAAAGTAGAGACTCGCCCGATTACAACGGTATGTGTAGTTTTCCCCTAGGCCGTTCCAGTTATTCGTTTCGAGCATCAGAACTGCGAAGATTTTGAGTTTCTCAAGCGTTTCTTATCTCCAAACTGCCATATCTCGCGAACGGATTGATCAATCCGCAAAATTTCTGTTGCATCTGAAAGTAACAACTCGCCCGATTACAACGGTATGCGCACTTTTCCCCTAGGCGGTTCTAGTTATTCGTTGCGAGCATCAGAACTCCGAAAATTTTGAGTTTCTCAAGCGTTTCTTACCTCCAAACTGCCATATCTCGCGAACGGATTGACCAATCCGCAAAATTTCTGTTGCATCTGAAAGTAGAAACTCGCCCGATTACAACGGTATGTGTAGTTTTCCCCAAGGCCGTTCCAGTTATTCGTTTCGAGCATCAGAACTGCGAAAATTTCGAGTTTCTCAAGCGTTTCTTACATCCAAACGGCCATATCTCGCGAACGGATTGACCAATCCGCAAAATTTCTGTTGCATCTGAAAGTAGAAACTCGCCCGATTACAACGGTATGTGTAGTTTTCCCCAAGGCCGTTCCAGTTATTCGTTTCGAGCATCAGAACTGCGAAAATTTCGAGTTTCTCAAGCGTTTCTTACATCCAAACGGCCATATCTCGCGAACGGATTGACCAATCCGCAAAATTTCTGTTGAATTTGAAAGTAGAAACTCGCCCGATTACAACGGTACGCGCACTTTTCCCCTAGGCCGTTCTAGTTATTCGTTTCAAGCATCAGAACTGCGCAAATTTTGAGTTTCTCAAGCGTTTCTTACATCCAAACTGCCATATCTCGCGAACGGATTGACCGATCCGCAAAATTTCTGTTGCATCTGAAAGTAGACACTCGCCCGATTACAACGGTATACGTACTTCTCCCCTAGGCCGTTCTAGTCATTCGTTTCGAGCATCAGAACTGCGAAAATTTTGAGTTTCTCAAGCGTTTCTTACCTCCAAACTGCCATATCTCGCGAACGGATTGACCAATCCGCAAAATTTCTGTTGCATCTGAAAGTAGAGACTCGCCCGATTACAACGGTTTGTGTAGTTTTGCCCTAGGCCGTTCCAGTTATTCGTTTCGAGCATCAGAACTGCGAAAATTTTGAGTTTCTCAAGCGTTTCTTACCTCCAAACTGCCATATTTCGCGAACGGATTGACCAATCCGCAAAATTTCTGTTGCATCTGAAAGTAGAGGCTCGCCCGATTACAACGGTGTGTGTAGTTTTGCCCTAGGCCGTTCCAGTTATTCGTTTCGAGCATCAGAACTGCGAAAATTTCGAGTTTCTCAAGCGTTTCTTACATCCAAACTGCCATATCTCGCGAACGGATTGACCAATCCGCAAAATTTCTGTTGCATCTGAAAGTAGAGACTCGCCCGATTACAACGGTATGTGTAGTTTTCCCCTAGGCCGTTCCAGTTATTCGTTTCGAGCATCAGAACTGCGAAAATTTTGAGTTTCTCAAGCGTTTCTTATCTCCAAACTGCCATATCTCGCGAACGGATTGATCAATCCGCAAAATTTCTGTTGCATCTGAAAGTAACAACTCGCCCGATTACAACGGTATGCGCACTTTTCCCCTAGGCGGTTCTAGTTATTCGTTGCGAGCATCAGAACTCCGAAAATTTTGAGTTTCTCAAGCGTTTCTTACCTCCAAACTGCCATATCTCGCGAACGGATTGACCAATCCGCAAAATTTCTGTTGCATCTGAAAGTAGAAACTCGCCCGATTACAACGGTATGTGTAGTTTTCCCCAAGGCCGTTCCAGTTATTCGTTTCGAGCATCAGAACTGCGAAAATTTCGAGTTTCTCAAGCGTTTCTTACATCCAAACGGCCATATCTCGCGAACGGATTGACCAATCCGCAAAATTTCTGTTGCATCTGAAAGTAGAAACTCGCCCGATTACAACGGTATGTGTAGTTTTCCCCAAGGCCGTTCCAGTTATTCGTTTCGAGCATCAGAACTGCGAAAATTTCGAGTTTCTCAAGCGTTTCTTACATCCAAACGGCCATATCTCGCGAACGGATTGACCAATCCGCAAAATTTCTGTTGAATTTGAAAGTAGAAACTCGCCCGATTACAACGGTACGCGCACTTTTCCCCTAGGCCGTTCTAGTTATTCGTTTCAAGCATCAGAACTGCGCAAATTTTGAGTTTCTCAAGCGTTTCTTACCTCCAAACTGCCATATCTCGCGAACGGATTGACCGATCCGCAAAATTTCTGTTGCATCTGAAAGTAGACACTCGCCCGATTACAACGGTATACGTACTTCTCCCCTAGGCCGTTCTAGTCATTCGTTTCGAGCATCAGAACTGCGAAAATTTTGAGTTTCTCAAGCGTTTCTTACCTCCAAACTGCCATATTTCGCGAACGGATTGACCAATCCGCAAAATTTCTGTTGCATCTGAAAGTAGAGGCTCGCCCGATTACAACGGTGTGTGTAGTTTTGCCCTAGGCCGTTCCAGTTATTCGTTTCGAGCATCAGAACTGCGAAAATTTTGAGTTTCTCAAGCGTTTCTTACCTCCAAACTGCCATATCTCGCGAACGGATTGACCAATCCGCAAAATTTCTGTTGCATCTGAAAGTAGAAACTCGCCCGATTACAACGGTATGCGCCCTTTTCCCCTAGGCGGTTCTAGTTATTCGTTTCGAGCATCAGAACTCCGACAATTTTGAGTTCCTCAAGCGTTTCTTACTTCCAAACTGCCGCATCTCGCGAACGGATCGACCAATCCGCAAAATTTCTGTTGCATCTGAATGTAGGAACTCGCCCGATTACAACGGTATGTGTAGTTTTCCCCTAGGCCGTTCCAGCTATTCGTTTCGAGCATCAGAACTGCGAAAATTTTGAGTTTCTCAAGCGTTTCTTACCTCCAAACTGCCATATCTCGCGAACGGATTGACCAATCCGCAAAATTTCTGTTGCATCTGAAAGTAGAAACTCGCTCGATTACAACGGTATGCGTACTTTTCCCCTAGGCCGTTCTAGTTACTCGTTTCTAGCATCAGAACTGCGAAAATTTTGAGTTTCTCAAGCGTTTCTTATTTCCAAACTGCCATATCTCGCGAACGGATTGATCAATCCGCAAAATTTCTGTTGCATCTGAAAGTAGAAAGTCGCCCAATTACAACGGTATGCGTACTTCTCCTCTAGGCCGTTCTAGTTATTCATTTCGAGCATCAGAACTGCGAAAATTTTGAGTTTCTCAAGCGTTTCTTACCTCCAAACAGCCATATCTCGCGAACGGATTCACCAATCCGCAAAATTTCTGTTGCTTCTGAAAGTAGAAACTCGCCCGATTACAACGGTATGTGTAGTTTTCCCCAAGGCCGTTCCAGTTATTCGTTTCGAGCATCAGAACTGCGAAAATTTCGAGTTTCTCAAGCGTTTCTTACATCCAAACGGCCATATCTCGCGAACGGATTGACCAATCCGCAAAATTTCTGTTGCATCTGAAAGTAGAAACTCGCCCGATTACAACGGTATGTGTAGTTTTCCCCAAGGCCGTTCCAGTTATTCGTTTCGAGCATCAGAACTGCGAAAATTTCGAGTTTCTCAAGCGTTTCTTACATCCAAACGGCCATATCTCGCGAACGGATTGACCAATCCGCAAAATTTCTGTTGAATTTGAAAGTAGAAACTCGCCCGATTACAACGGTACGCGCACTTTTCCCCTAGGCCGTTCTAGTTATTCGTTTCAAGCATCAGAACTGCGCAAATTTTGAGTTTCTCAAGCGTTTCTTACCTCCAAACTGCCATATCTCGCGAACGGATTGACCGATCCGCAAAATTTCTGTTGCATCTGAAAGTAGACACTCGCCCGATTACAACGGTATACGTACTTCTCCCCTAGGCCGTTCTAGTCATTCGTTTCGAGCATCAGAACTGCGAAAATTTTGAGTTTCTCAAGCGTTTCTTACCTCCAAACTGCCATATCTCGCGAACGGATTGACCAATCCGCAAAATTTCTGTTGCATCTGAAAGTAGAGACTCGCCCGATTACAACGGTTTGTGTAGTTTTGCCCTAGGCCGTTCCAGTTATTCGTTTCGAGCATCAGAACTGCGAAAATTTTGAGTTTCTCAAGCGTTTCTTACCTCCAAACTGCCATATTTCGCGAACGGATTGACCAATCCGCAAAATTTCTGTTGCATCTGAAAGTAGAGGCTCGCCCGATTACAACGGTGTGTGTAGTTTTGCCCTAGGCCGTTCCAGTTATTCGTTTCGAGCATCAGAACTGCGAAAATTTTGAGTTTCTCAAGCGTTTCTTACCTCCAAACTGCCATATCTCGCGAACGGATTGACCAATCCGCAAAATTTCTGTTGCATCTGAAAGTAGAAACTCGCCCGATTACAACGGTATGCGCCCTTTTCCCCTAGGCGGTTCTAGTTATTCGTTTCGAGCATCAGAACTCCGACAATTTTGAGTTCCTCAAGCGTTTCTTACTTCCAAACTGCCGCATCTCGCGAACGGATCGACCAATCCGCAAAATTTCTGTTGCATCTGAATGTAGGAACTCGCCCGATTACAACGGTATGTGTAGTTTTCCCCTAGGCCGTTCCAGCTATTCGTTTCGAGCATCAGAACTGCGAAAATTTTGAGTTTCTCAAGCGTTTCTTACCTCCAAACTGCCATATCTCGCGAACGGATTGACCAATCCGCAAAATTTCTGTTGCATCTGAAAGTAGAAACTCGCTCGATTACAACGGTATGCGTACTTTTCCCCTAGGCCGTTCTAGTTACTCGTTTCTAGCATCAGAACTGCGAAAATTTTGAGTTTCTCAAGCGTTTCTTATTTCCAAACTGCCATATCTCGCGAACGGATTGATCAATCCGCAAAATTTCTGTTGCATCTGAAAGTAGAAAGTCGCCCAATTACAACGGTATGCGTACTTCTCCTCTAGGCCGTTCTAGTTATTCATTTCGAGCATCAGAACTGCGAAAATTTTGAGTTTCTCAAGCGTTTCTTACCTCCAAACAGCCATATCTCGCGAACGGATTCACCAATCCGCAAAATTTCTGTTGCTTCTGAAAGTAGAAACTCGCCCGATTGCAACGGTATGCGCACTTTTCCCCTAGGCCGTTCTAGATATTCGTTTCGATCATCAGAACTGCGAAAATTTTGAGTTTCTCAAGCGTTTCTTACCTCCAAACTGCCATATCTCGCGAACGGATTGACCAATCGGCATAATTTCTGTTGCATCTGAAAGTAGAAACTCGCCCGATTACAACGGTAGGTGTAGTTTTCCCCTAGGCCGTTCTAGTTATTCGTTTCGAGCATCAGAACTGCGAAAATTTTGAGTTTCTGAAGCGTTTCTTACTTCCAAACTGCCACATCTCGCGAACGGATCGACAAATCCGCAAAATTTCTGTTGCATCTGAAAGTAGAAACTCGCCCGATTACAACGGTATGCGCACTTTTCCCCTAGGCCGTTCTAGTTATTCGTTTCAAGCATCAGAACTGCGCAAATTTTGAGTTTCTCAAGCGTTTCTTACCTCCAAACTGCCATATCTCGCGAACGGATTGACCAATCCGCAAAATTTCTGTTGCATCTGAAAGTAGAAACTCGCTCGATTACAACGGTATGCGTACTTTTCCCCTAGGCCGTTCTAGTTACTCGTTTCTAGCATCAGAACTGCGAAAATTTTGAGTTTCTCAAGCGTTTCTTATTTCCAAACTGCCATATCTCGCGAACGGATTGATCAATCCGCAAAATTTCTGTTGCATCTGAAAGTAGAAAGTCGCCCAATTACAACGGTATGCGTACTTCTCCTCTAGGCCGTTCTAGTTATTCATTTCGAGCATCAGAACTGCGAAAATTTTGAGTTTCTCAAGCGTTTCTTACCTCCAAACAGCCATATCTCGCGAACGGATTCACCAATCCGCAAAATTTCTGTTGCTTCTGAAAGTAGAAACTCGCCCGATTACAACGCTATGCGCACTTTTCCCCTACACCGTTCATAGTTACTCGTTTCTAGCATCAGAACTGCGAAAATTTTGAGTTTCTCAAGCGTTTCCCATTTCCAAACTGCCATATCTCGCGAACGGATCGACAAATCCGCAAAATTTCTGTTGCATCTGAAAGTAGAAACTCGCCCGATTACAACGGTATGTGTAGTTTTCCCCTAGGCCGTTCCAGTTATTCGTTTCGAGCATCAGAACTGCGAAAATTTTGAGTTTCTCAAGCTTTTCTTATCTCCAAACTGCCATATCTCGCGAACGGATTTATCAATCCTCAAAATTTCTGTTGCATCTGAAAGTAGAAACTCGCCCGATTACAACGGTATGCGCACTTTTCCCCTAGGCGGTTCTAGTTATTCGTTTCGAGCATCAGAACTCCGAAAATTTAGAGTTTCTCAAGCGTTTCTTACCTCCAAACTGCCATATCTCGCGAACGGATTGACCAATCCGCAAAATTTCTGTTGCATCTGAAAGTAGAGACTCGCCCGATTACAACGGTGTGTGTAGTTTTGCCCTAGGCCGTTCCAGTTATTCGTTTCGAGCATCAGAACTGCGAAAATTTTGAGTTTCTCAAGCGTTTCTTACCTCCAAACTGCCATATCTCGCGAACGGATTGACCAATCCGCAAAATTTCTGTTGCATCTGAAAGTAGACATTCGCCCGATTAGAACGGTATGCGTACTTCTCCCCTAGGCCGTTCTAGTTATTCGTTTCGAGCATCAGAACTGCGAAAATTTTGAGTTTCTCAAGCGTTTCTTACATCCAAACGGCCATATCTCGCGAACGGATTGACCAATCCGCAAAATTTCTGTTGCATCTGAAAGTAGAAACTCGCCCGATTACAACGGTATGTGTAGTTTTCCCCAAGGCCGTTCCAGTTATTCGTTTCGAGCATCAGAACTGCGAAAATTTCGAGTTTCTCAAGCGTTTCTTACATCCAAACGGCCATATCTCGCGAACGGATTGACCAATCCGCAAAATTTCTGTTGAATTTGAAAGTAGAAACTCGCCCGATTACAACGGTACGCGCACTTTTCCCCTAGGCCGTTCTAGTTATTCGTTTCAAGCATCAGAACTGCGCAAATTTTGAGTTTCTCAAGCGTTTCTTACCTCCAAACTGCCATATCTCGCGAACGGATTGACCGATCCGCAAAATTTCTGTTGCATCTGAAAGTAGACATTCGCCCGATTACAACGGTATACGTACTTCTCCCCTAGGCCGTTCTAGCCATTCGTTTCGAGCATCAGAACTGCGAAAATTTTGAGTTTCTCAAGCGTTTCTTATCTCCAAACTGCCATATCTCGCGAACGGATTGATCAATCCGCAAAATTTCTGTTGCATCTGAAAGTAGAGACTCGCCCGATTACAACCGTATGTGTAGTTTTCCCCTAGGTCGTTCCAGTTATTCGTTTCGAGCATCAGAACTGCGAAAATTTCGAGTTTCTCTAGCGTTTCTTACATCCAAACTGCCATATCTCGCGAACGGATTGACCGATCCGCAAAATTTCTGTTGCATCTGAAAGTAGACACTCGCCCGATTAGAACGGTATGCGTACTTCTCCCCTAGGCCGTTCTAGTCATTCGTTTCGAGCATCAGAACTGCGAAAATTTTGAGTTTCTCAAGCGTTTCTTATCTCCAAACTGCCATATCTCGCGAACGGATTGATCAATCCGCAAAATTTCTGTTGCATCTGAAAGTAACAACTCGCCCGATTACAACGGTATGCGCACTTTTCCCCTAGGCAGTTCTAGTTATTCATTGCGAGCATCAGAACTGCGAAAATTTTGAGTTTCTCAAGCGTTTCTTACCTCCAAACTGCCATATCTCGCGAACGGATTGACCAATCCGCATAATTTCTGTTGCATCTGAAAGTAGAAACTCGCCCGATTACAACGGTAGGTGTAGTTTTCCCCTAGGCCGTTCTAGTTATTCGTTTCGAGCATCAGAACTGCGAAAATTTTGAGTTTCTGAAGCGTTTCTTACTTCCAAACTGCCACATCTCGCGAACGGATCGACAAATCCGCAAAATTTCTGTTGCATCTGAAAGTAGAAACTCGCCCGATTACAACGGTATGTGTAGTTTTCCCCTAGGCCGTTCCAGTTATTCGTTTCGAGCATAAGAACTGCGAAAATTTCGAGTTTCTCTAGCGTTTCTTACATCCAAACTGCCATATCTCGCGAACGGAACTATCAATCCGCAAAATTTCTGTTGCATCTGAAAGTAGACACTCGCCCGATTACAACGGTATGCGTACTTCTCCCCTAGGCCGTTCTAGTCATTCGTTTCGAGCATCAGAACTGCGAAAATTTTGAGTTTCTCAAGCGTTTCTTACATCCAAACGGCCATATCTCGCGAACGGATTGACCAATCCGCAAAATTTCTGTTGCATCTGAAAGTAGAAACTCGCCCGATTACAACGGTATGTGTAGTTTTCCCCAAGGCCGTTCCAGTTATTCGTTTCGAGCATCAGAACTGCGAAAATTTCGAGTTTCTCAAGCGTTTCTTACATCCAAACGGCCATATCTCGCGAACGGATTGACCAATCCGCAAAATTTCTGTTGAATTTGAAAGTAGAAACTCGCCCGATTACAACGGTACGCGCACTTTTCCCCTAGGCCGTTCTAGTTATTCGTTTCAAGCATCAGAACTGCGCAAATTTTGAGTTTCTCAAGCGTTTCTTACCTCCAAACTGCCATATCTCGCGAACGGATTGACCGATCCGCAAAATTTCTGTTGCATCTGAAAGTAGACATTCGCCCGATTACAACGGTATACGTACTTCTCCCCTAGGCCGTTCTAGTCATTCGTTTCGAGCATCAGAACTGCGAAAATTTTGAGTTTCTCAAGCGTTTCTTATCTCCAAACTGCCATATCTCGCGAACGGATTGATCAATCCGCAAAATTTCTGTTGCATCTGAAAGTAGAGACTCGCCCGATTACAACCGTATGTGTAGTTTTCCCCTAGGTCGTTCCAGTTATTCGTTTCGAGCATCAGAACTGCGAAAATTTCGAGTTTCTCTAGCGTTTCTTACATCCAAACTGCCATATCTCGCGAACGGATTGACCGATCCGCAAAATTTCTGTTGCATCTGAAAGTAGACACTCGCCCGATTAGAACGGTATGCGTACTTCTCCCCTAGGCCGTTCTAGTCATTCGTTTCGAGCATCAGAACTGCGAAAATTTTGAGTTTCTCAAGCGTTTCTTATCTCCAAACTGCCATATCTCGCGAACGGATTGATCAATCCGCAAAATTTCTGTTGCATCTGAAAGTAACAACTCGCCCGATTACAACGGTATGCGCACTTTTCCCCTAGGCAGTTCTAGTTATTCATTGCGAGCATCAGAACTGCGAAAATTTTGAGTTTCTCAAGCGTTTCTTACCTCCAAACTGCCACATCTCGCGAACGGATCGACCAATCCGCAAAATTTCTGTTGCATCTGAAAGTAGAGACTCGCCCGATTACAACGGTGTGTGTAGTTTTGCCCTAGGCCGTTCCAGTTATTCGTTTCGAGCATCAGAACTGCGAAAATTTTGAGTTTCTCAAGCGTTTCTTACCTCCAAACTGCCATATCTCGCGAACGGATTGACCAATCCGCAAAATTTCTGTTGCATCTGAAAGTAGAGGCTCGCCCGATTACAACGGTGTGTGTAGTTTTGCCCTAGGCCGTTCCAGTTATTCGTTTCGAGCATCAAAACTGCGAAAATTTTGAGTTTCTCAAGCGTTTCTTACCTCCAAACTGCCATATCTCGCGAACGGATTGACCAATCCGCAAAATTTTTGTTGCATCTGAAAGTAGAATCTCGCCCGATTCCAACGGTATGCGCACTTTTCCCCTACGCCGTTCTAGTTACTCGTTTCTAGCATCAGAACTGCGAAAATTTTGAGTTTCTCAAGCGTTTCTTATTTCCAAACTGCCATATCTCGCGAACGGACTGACCAATCCGCAAAATTTCTGTTGCATCTGAAAGTAGAAACTCGCCCGATTACAACGGTATGCGTACTTCTCCCCTAGGCCGTTCTAGTTATTCATTTCGAGCATCAGAACTGCGAAAATTTTGAGTTTCTCAAGCGTTTCTTACATCCAAACTGCCATATCTCGCGAACGGATTGACCAATCCGCAAAATTTCTGTTGCATCTGAAAGTAGAAACTCGCCCGATTACAACGGTATGTGTAGTTTTCCCCAAGGCCGTTCCAGTTATTCGTTTCGAGCATCAGAACTGCGAAAATTTCGAGTTTCTCAAGCGTTTCTTACATCCAAACTGCCATACCTCGCGAACGGATTGACCAATCCGCAAAATTTCTGTTGCATCTGAAAGTAGAGACTCGCCCGATTACAACGGTATACGTACTTTTCCCCTAGGCGGTTCTAGTTATTCGTTTCGAGCATCAGAACTCCGACAATTTTGAGTTCCTCAAGCGTTTCTTACTTCCAAACTGCCGCATCTCGCGAACGGATCGACCAATCCGCAAAATTTCTGTTGCATCTGAATGTAGGAACTCGCCCGATTACAACGGTATGTGTAGTTTTCCCCTAGGCGGTTCTAGTTATTCGTTTCGAGCATCAGAACTGCGAAAATTTTGAGTTTCTCAAGCGTTTCTTACCTCCAAACTGCCATATCTCGCGAACGGATTGACCAATCCGCAAAATTTCTGTTGCATCTGAAAGTAGAAGCTCGCCCGATTACAACCGTAGGTGTATTTTCCCCCTAGGCCGTTCTAGTTATTCGTTTCGAGCATCAGAACTGCGAAAATTTTGAGTTCCTGAAGCGTTTCTTACTTCCAAACTGCCGCATCTCGCGAACGGATCGTCCAATCCGCAAAATTTCTGTTGAATTTGAAAGTTGAAACTCGCCCGATTACAACGGTACGCGCACTTTTCCCCTAGGCGGTTCTTGTCATTCGTTTCGAGCATCAGAACTGCGAAAATTTTGAGTTTCACAAGCGTTTCTTATCTCCAAACTGCCATATCTCGCGAACGGATTGATCAATCCGCAAAATTTCTGTTGCATCTGAAAGTAGAAACTCGCCCGATTACAACGGTATGCGCCCTTTTCCCCTAGGCGGTTCTAGTTATTCGTTTCGAGCATCAGAACTGCGAAAATTTCGAGTTTCTCAAGCGTTTCTTACCTCCAAACTGCCATATCTCGCGAACGGATTGACCAATCCGCAAAATTTCTGTTGCATCTGAAAGTAGAGACTCGCCCGATTACAACGGTGTGTGTAGTTTTCCCCTAGGCCGTTCCAGTTATTCGTTTCGAGCATCAGAACTGCGAAAATTTCGAGTTTCTCAAGCGTTTCTTGCATCCAAACTGCCATATCTCGCGAACGGATTGACCGATCCGCAAAATTTCTGTTGCTTCTGAAAGTAGAATCTCGCCCGATTCCAACGGTATGCGCACTTTTCCCCTACGCCGTTCTAGTTACTCGTTTCTAGCATCAGAACTGCGAAAATTTTGAGTTTCTCAAGCGTTTCTTATTTCCAAACTGCCATATCTCGCGAACGGACTGACCAATCCGCAAAATTTCTGTTGCATCTGAAAGTAGAAACTCGCCCGATTACAACGGTATGCGTACTTCTCCCCTAGGCCGTTCTAGTTATTCATTTCGAGCATCAGAACTGCGAAAATTTTGAGTTCCTCAAGCGTTTCTTACCTCCAAACTGCCATATCTCGCGAACGGATTGACCAATCCGCAAAATTTCTGTTGAATTTGAAAGTAGAAACTCGCCCGATTACAACGGTACGCGCACTTTTCCCCTAGGCGGTTCTAGTTATTCGTTGCGAGCATCAGAACTGCGAAAATTTTGAGTTTCTCAAGCGTTTCTTACATCCAAACTGCCATATCTCGCGAACGGATTGACCAATCGGCAAAATTTCTGTTGCATCTGAAAGTAGAGACTCGCCCGATTACAACGGTGTGTGTAGTTTTGCCCTAGGCCGTTCCAGTTATTCGTTTCGAGCATCAGAACTGCGAAAATTTTGAGTTTCTCAAGCGTTTCTTACCTCCAAACTGCCATATCTCGCGAACGGATTGACCAATCCGCAAAATTTCTGTTGCATCTGAAAGTAGAGACTCGCCCGATTACAACGGTGTGTGTAGTTTTGCCCTAGGCCGTTCCAGTTATTCGTTTCGAGCATCAGAACTGCGAAAATTTTGAGTTTCTCAAGCGTTTCTTACATCCAAACGGCCATATCTCGCGAACGGATTGACCAATCCGCAAAATTTCTGTTGAATTTGAAAGTAGAAACTCGCCCGATTACAACGGTACGCGTACTTCTCCCCTAGGCCGTTCTAGTTATTCATTTCGAGCATCAGAACTGCGAAAATTTTGAGTTTCTCAAGCGTTTCTTACCTCCAAACTGCCATATCTCGCGAACGGATTGATCAATCCGCAAAATTTCTGTTGCATCTGAAAGTAGAAACTCGCCCGATTACAACGGTATGTGTAGTTTTCCCCAAGGCCGTTCCAGTTATTCGTTTCGAGCATCAGAACTGCGAAAATTTCGAGTTTCTCAAGCGTTTCTTACATCCAAACGGCCATATCTCGCGAACGGATTGACCAATCCGCAAAATTTCTGTTGAATTTGAAAGTAGAAACTCGCCCGATTACAACGGTACGCGCACTTTTCCCCTAGGCCGTTCTAGTTATTCGTTTCAAGCATCAGAACTGCGCAAATTTTGAGTTTCTCAAGCGTTTCTTACCTCCAAACTGCCATATCTCGCGAACGGATTGACCGATCCGCAAAATTTCTGTTGCATCTGAAAGTAGACATTCGCCCGATTACAACGGTATACGTACTTCTCCCCTAGGCCGTTCTAGTCATTCGTTTCGAGCATCAGAACTGCGAAAATTTTGAGTTTCTCAAGCGTTTCTTATCTCCAAACTGCCATATCTCGCGAACGGATTGATCAATCCGCAAAATTTCTGTTGCATCTGAAAGTTGAGACTCGCCCGATTACAACCGTATGTGTAGTTTTCCCCTAGGTCGTTCCAGTTATTCGTTTCGAGCATCAGAACTGCGAAAATTTCGAGTTTCTCTAGCGTTTCTTACATCCAAACTGCCATATCTCGCGAACGGATTGACCGATCCGCAAAATTTCTGTTGCATCTGAAAGTAGACACTCGCCCGATTAGAACGGTATGCGTACTTCTCCCCTAGGCCGTTCTAGTCATTCGTTTCGAGCATCAGAACTGCGAAAATTTTGAGTTTCTCAAGCGTTTCTTATCTCCAAACTGCCATATCTCGCGAACGGATTGATCAATCCGCAAAATTTCTGTTGCATCTGAAAGTAACAACTCGCCCGATTACAACGGTATGCGCACTTTTCCCCTAGGCAGTTCTAGTTATTCATTGCGAGCATCAGAACTGCGAAAATTTTGAGTTTCTCAAGCGTTTCTTACCTCCAAACTGCCATATCTCGCGAACGGATTGACCAATCCGCATAATTTCTGTTGCATCTGAAAGTAGAAACTCGCCCGATTACAACGGTAGGTGTAGTTTTCCCCTAGGCCGTTCTAGTTATTCGTTTCGAGCATCAGAACTGCGAAAATTTTGAGTTTCTGAAGCGTTTCTTACTTCCAAACTGCCACATCTCGCGAACGGATCGACAAATCCGCAAAATTTCTGTTGCATCTGAAAGTAGAAACTCGCCCGATTACAACGGTATGTGTAGTTTTCCCCTAGGCCGTTCCAGTTATTCGTTTCGAGCATAAGAACTGCGAAAATTTCGAGTTTCTCTAGCGTTTCTTACATCCAAACTGCCATATCTCGCGAACGGAACTATCAATCCGCAAAATTTCTGTTGCATCTGAAAGTAGACACTCGCCCGATTACAACGGTATGCGTACTTCTCCCCTAGGCCGTTCTAGTCATTCGTTTCGAGCATCAGAACTGCGAAAATTTTGAGTTTCTCAAGCTTTTCTTATCTCCAAACTGCCATATCTCGCGAACGGATTTATCAATCCTCAAAATTTCTGTTGCATCTGAAAGTAGAAACTCGCCCGATTACAACGGTATGCGCACTTTTCCCCTAGGCGGTTCTAGTTATTCGTTTCGAGCATCAGAACTCCGAAAATTTAGAGTTTCTCAAGCGTTTCTTACCTCCAAACTGCCATATCTCGCGAACGGATTGACCAATCCGCAAAATTTCTGTTGCATCTGAAAGTAGAGACTCGCCCGATTACAACGGTGTGTGTAGTTTTGCCCTAGGCCGTTCCAGTTATTCGTTTCGAGCATCAGAACTGCGAAAATTTTGAGTTTCTCAAGCGTTTCTTACATCCAAACGGCCATATCTCGCGAACGGATTGACCAATCCGCAAAATTTCTGTTGCATCTGAAAGTAGAAACTCGCCCGATTACAACGGTATGTGTAGTTTTCCCCAAGGCCGTTCCAGTTATTCGTTTCGAGCATCAGAACTGCGAAAATTTCGAGTTTCTCAAGCGTTTCTTACATCCAAACGGCCATATCTCGCGAACGGATTGACCAATCCGCAAAATTTCTGTTGAATTTGAAAGTAGAAACTCGCCCGATTACAACGGTACGCGCACTTTTCCCCTAGGCCGTTCTAGTTATTCGTTTCAAGCATCAGAACTGCGCAAATTTTGAGTTTCTCAAGCGTTTCTTACCTCCAAACTGCCATATCTCGCGAACGGATTGACCGATCCGCAAAATTTCTGTTGCATCTGAAAGTAGACATTCGCCCGATTACAACGGTATACGTACTTCTCCCCTAGGCCGTTCTAGTCATTCGTTTCGAGCATCAGAACTGCGAAAATTTTGAGTTTCTCAAGCGTTTCTTATCTCCAAACTGCCATATCTCGCGAACGGATTGATCAATCCGCAAAATTTCTGTTGCATCTGAAAGTAGAGACTCGCCCGATTACAACCGTATGTGTAGTTTTCCCCTAGGTCGTTCCAGTTATTCGTTTCGAGCATCAGAACTGCGAAAATTTCGAGTTTCTCTAGCGTTTCTTACATCCAAACTGCCATATCTCGCGAACGGATTGACCGATCCGCAAAATTTCTATTGCATCTGAAAGTAGACACTCGCCCGATTAGAACGGTATGCGTACTTCTCCCCTAGGCCGTTCTAGTCATTCGTTTCGAGCATCAGAACTGCGAAAATTTTGAGTTTCTCAAGCGTTTCTTATCTCCAAACTGCCATATCTCGCGAACGGATTGATCAATCCGCAAAATTTCTGTTGCATCTGAAAGTAACAACTCGCCCGATTACAACGGTATGCGCACTTTTCCCCTAGGCAGTTCTAGTTATTCATTGCGAGCATCAGAACTGCGAAAATTTTGAGTTTCTCAAGCGTTTCTTACCTCCAAACTGCCACATCTCGCGAACGGATCGACCAATCCGCAAAATTTCTGTTGCATCTGAAAGTAGAGACTCGCCCGATTACAACGGTGTGTGTAGTTTTGCCCTAGGCCGTTCCAGTTATTCGTTTCGAGCATCAGAACTGCGAAAATTTTGAGTTTCTCAAGCGTTTCTTACATCCAAACTGCCATATCTCGCGAACGGATTGACCAATCCGCAAAATTTCTGTTGCATCTGAAAGTAGAGGCTCGCCCGATTACAACGGTGTGTGTAGTTTTGCCCTAGGCCGTTCCAGTTATTCGTTTCGAGCATCAGAACTGCGAAAATTTTGAGTTTCTCAAGCGTTTCTTACCTCCAAACTGCCATATCTCGCGAACGGATTGACCAATCCGCAAAATTTTTGTTGCATCTGAAAGTAGAATCTCGCCCGATTCCAACGGTATGCGCACTTTTCCCCTACGCCGTTCTAGTTACTCGTTTCTAGCATCAGAACTGCGAAAATTTTGAGTTTCTCAAGCGTTTCTTATTTCCAAACTGCCATATCTCGCGAACGGACTGACCAATCCGCAAAATTTCTGTTGCATCTGAAAGTAGAAACTCGCCCGATTACAACGGTATGCGTACTTCTCCCCTAGGCCGTTCTAGTTATTCATTTCGAGCATCAGAACTGCGAAAATTTTGAGTTTCTCAAGCGTTTCTTACATCCAAACTGCCATATCTCGCGAACGGATTGACCAATCCGCAAAATTTCTGTTGCATCTGAAAGTAGAAACTCGCCCGATTACAACGGTATGTGTAGTTTTCCCCAAGGCCGTTCCAGTTATTCGTTTCGAGCATCAGAACTGCGAAAATTTCGAGTTTCTCAAGCGTTTCTTACATCCAAACTGCCATACCTCGCGAACGGATTGACCAATCCGCAAAATTTCTGTTGCATCTGAAAGTAGAGACTCGCCCGATTACAACGGTATACGTACTTTTCCCCTAGGCGGTTCTAGTTATTCGTTTCGAGCATCAGAACTCCGACAATTTTGAGTTCCTCAAGCGTTTCTTACTTCCAAACTGCCGCATCTCGCGAACGGATCGACCAATCCGCAAAATTTCTGTTGCATCTGAATGTAGGAACTCGCCCGATTACAACGGTATGTGTAGTTTTCCCCTAGGCGGTTCTAGTTATTCGTTTCGAGCATCAGAACTGCGAAAATTTTGAGTTTCTCAAGCGTTTCTTACCTCCAAACTGCCATATCTCGCGAACGGATTGACCAATCCGCAAAATTTCTGTTGCATCTGAAAGTAGAAGCTCGCCCGATTACAACCGTAGGTGTATTTTCCCCCTAGGCCGTTCTAGTTATTCGTTTCGAGCATCAGAACTGCGAAAATTTTGAGTTCCTGAAGCGTTTCTTACTTCCAAACTGCCGCATCTCGCGAACGGATCGTCCAATCCGCAAAATTTCTGTTGAATTTGAAAGTTGAAACTCGCCCGATTACAACGGTACGCGCACTTTTCCCCTAGGCGGTTCTTGTCATTCGTTTCGAGCATCAGAACTGCGAAAATTTTGAGTTTCACAAGCGTTTCTTATCTCCAAACTGCCATATCTCGCGAACGGATTGATCAATCCGCAAAATTTCTGTTGCATCTGAAAGTAGAAACTCGCCCGATTACAACGGTATGCGCCCTTTTCCCCTAGGCGGTTCTAGTTATTCGTTTCGAGCATCAGAACTGCGAAAATTTCGAGTTTCTCAAGCGTTTCTTACCTCCAAACTGCCATATCTCGCGAACGGATTGACCAATCCGCAAAATTTCTGTTGCATCTGAAAGTAGAGACTCGCCCGATTACAACGGTGTGTGTAGTTTTCCCCTAGGCCGTTCCAGTTATTCGTTTCGAGCATCAGAACTGCGAAAATTTCGAGTTTCTCAAGCGTTTCTTGCATCCAAACTGCCATATCTCGCGAACGGATTGACCGATCCGCAAAATTTCTGTTGCTTCTGAAAGTAGAATCTCGCCCGATTCCAACGGTATGCGCACTTTTCCCCTACGCCGTTCTAGTTACTCGTTTCTAGCATCAGAACTGCGAAAATTTTGAGTTTCTCAAGCGTTTCTTATTTCCAAACTGCCATATCTCGCGAACGGACTGACCAATCCGCAAAATTTCTGTTGCATCTGAAAGTAGAAACTCGCCCGATTACAACGGTATGCGTACTTCTCCCCTAGGCCGTTCTAGTTATTCATTTCGAGCATCAGAACTGCGAAAATTTTGAGTTCCTCAAGCGTTTCTTACCTCCAAACTGCCATATCTCGCGAACGGATTGACCAATCCGCAAAATTTCTGTTGAATTTGAAAGTAGAAACTCGCCCGATTACAACGGTACGCGCACTTTTCCCCTAGGCGGTTCTAGTTATTCGTTGCGAGCATCAGAACTGCGAAAATTTTGAGTTTCTCAAGCGTTTCTTACATCCAAACTGCCATATCTCGCGAACGGATTGACCAATCGGCAAAATTTCTGTTGCATCTGAAAGTAGAGACTCGCCCGATTACAACGGTGTGTGTAGTTTTGCCCTAGGCCGTTCCAGTTATTCGTTTCGAGCATCAGAACTGCGAAAATTTTGAGTTTCTCAAGCGTTTCTTACCTCCAAACTGCCATATCTCGCGAACGGATTGACCAATCCGCAAAATTTCTGTTGCATCTGAAAGTAGAGACTCGCCCGATTACAACGGTGTGTGTAGTTTTGCCCTAGGCCGTTCCAGTTATTCGTTTCGAGCATCAGAACTGCGAAAATTTTGAGTTTCTCAAGCGTTTCTTACATCCAAACGGCCATATCTCGCGAACGGATTGACCAATCCGCAAAATTTCTGTTGAATTTGAAAGTAGAAACTCGCCCGATTACAACGGTACGCGTACTTCTCCCCTAGGCCGTTCTAGTTATTCATTTCGAGCATCAGAACTGCGAAAATTTTGAGTTTCTCAAGCGTTTCTTACCTCCAAACTGCCATATCTCGCGAACGGATTGATCAATCCGCAAAATTTCTGTTGCATCTGAAAGTAGAAACTCGCCCGATTACAACGGTATGTGTAGTTTTCCCCTAGGCCGTTCTAGTCATTCGTTTCGAGCATCAGAACTGCGAAAATTTTGAGTTTCTCAAGCGTTTCTTACCTCCAAACTGCCATATCTCGCGAACGGATTGACCAATCCGCAAAATTTCTGTTGCATCTGAAAGTAGAGACTCGCCCGATTACAACGGTGTGTGTAGTTTTGCCCTAGGCCGTTCCAGTTATTCGTTTCGAGCATCAGAACTGCGAAAATTTTGAGTTTCTCAAGCGTTTCTTACCTCCAAACTGCCATATCTCGCGAACGGATTGACCAATCCGCAAAATTTCTGTTGCATCTGAAAGTAGAATCTCGCCCGATTCCAACGGTATGCGCACTTTTCCCCTACGCCGTTCTAGTTACTCGTTTCTAGCATCAGAACTGCGAAAATTTTGAGTTTCTCAAGCGTTTCTTATTTCCAAACTGCCATATCTCGCGAACGGACTGACCAATCCGCAAAATTTCTGTTGCATCTGAAAGTAGAAACTCGCCCGATTACAACGGTATGCGTACTTCTCCCCTAGGCCGTTCTAGTTATTCATTTCGAGCATCAGAACTGCGAAAATTTTGAGTTTCTCAAGCGTTTCTTACCTCCAAACTGCCATATCTCGCGAACGGATTGACCAATCCGCAAAATTTCTGTTGAATTTGAAAGTAGAAACTCGCCCGATTACAACGGTACGCGCACTTTTCCCCTAGGCGGTTCTAGTTATTCGTTGCGAGCATCAGAGCTGCGAAAATTTTGAGTTTCTCAAGCGTTTCTTACATCCAAACTGCCATATCTCGCGAACGGATTGACCAATCGGCAAAATTTCTGTTGCATCTGAAAGTAGAGACTCGCCCGATTACAACGGTGTGTGTAGTTTTGCCCTAGGCCGTTCCAGTTATTCGTTTCGAGCATCAGAACTGCGAAAATTTTGAGTTTCTCAAGCGTTTCTTACCTCCAAACTGCCATATCTCGCGAACGGATTGATCAATCCGCAAAATTTCTGTTGCATCTGAAAGTAGGAACTCGCCCGATTACAACGGCATGTGTAGTTTTCCCCTAGGCCGTTCTAGTCATTCGTTTCGAACATCAGAACTGCGAAAATTTTGAGTTTCTCAAGCGTTTCTTACCTCCAAACTGCCATATCTCGCGAACGGATTGACCAATACGCAAAATTTCTGTTGCATCTGAAAGTAGAGACTCGCCCGATTACAACGGTGTGTGTAGTTTTGCCCTAGGCCGTTCCAGTTATTCGTTTCGAGCATCAGAACTGCGAAAATTTTGAGTTTCTCAAGCGTTTCTTACCTCCAACCTGCCATATCTCGCGAACGGATTGACCAATCCGCAAAATTTCTGTTGCATCTGAAAGTAGAGACTCGCCCGATTACAACGGTGTGTGTAGTTTTGCCCTAGGCCGTTCCAGTTATTCGTTTCGAGCATCAGAACTGCGAAAATTTTGAGTTTCTCAAGCGTTTCTTACATCCAAACGGCCATATCTCGCGAACGGATTGACCAATCCGCAAAATTTCTGTTGAATTTGAAAGTAGAAACTCGCCCGATTACAACGGTACGCGTACTTCTCCCCTAGGTCGTTCTAGTTATTCATTTCGAGCATCAGAACTGCGAAAATTTTGAGTTTCTCAAGCGTTTCTTACCTCCAAACTGCCATATCTCGCGAACGGATTGATCAATCCGCAAAATTTCTGTTGCATCTGAAAGTAGGAACTCGCCCGATTACAACGGCATGTGTAGCTTTCCCCTAGGCCGTTCTAGTCATTCGTTTCGAACATCAGAACTGCGAAAATTTTGAGTTTCTCAAGCGTTTCTTACCTCCAAACTGCCATATCTCGCGAACGGATTGACCAATCCGCAAAATTTCTGTTGCATCTGAAAGTAGAGACTCGCCCATTTACAACGGTGTGTGTAGTTTTGCCCTAGGCCGTTCCAGTTATTCGTTTCGAGCATCAGAACTGCGAAAATTTTGAGTTTCTCAAGCGTTTCTTACCTCCAAACTGCCATATCTCGCGATCGGATTGACCAATCCGCAAAATTTCTGTTGCATCTGAAAGTAGAGACTCGCCCGATTACAACGGTGTGTGTAGTTTTGCCCTAGGCCGTTCCAGTTATTCGTTTCGAGCATCAGAACTGCGAAAATTTTGAGTTTCTCAAGCGTTTCTTACATCCAAACGGCCATATCTCGCGAACGGATTGACCAATCCGCAAAATTTCTGTTGAATTTGAAAGTAGAAACTCGCCCGATTACAACGGTACGCGTACTTCTCCCCTAGGCCGTTCTAGTTATTCATTTCGAGCATCAGAACTGAGAAAATTTTGAGTTTCTCAAGCGTTTCTTACCTCCAAACTGCCATATCTCGCGAACGGATTGATCAATCCGCAAAATTTCTGTTGCATCTGAAAGTAGAAACTCGCCCGATTACAACGGTATGTGTAGTTTTCCCCTAGGCCGTTCTAGTCATTCGTTTCGAGCATCAGAACTGCGAAAATTTTGAGTTTCTCAAGCGTTTCTTACCTCCAAACTGCCATATCTCGCGAACGGATTGACCAATCCGCAAAATTTCTGTTGCATCTGAAAGTAGAGACTCGCCCGATTACAACGGTGTGTGTAGTTTTGCCCTAGGCCGTTCCAGTTATTCGTTTCGAGCATCAGAACTGCGAAAATTTTGAGTTTCTCAAGCGTTTCTTACCTCCAAACTGCCATATCTCGCGAACGGATTGACCAATCCGCAAAATTTCTGTTGCATCTGAAAGTAGAGACTCGCCCGATTACAAGGGTGTGTGTAGTTTTGCCCTAGGCCGTTCCAGTTATTCGTTTCGAGCATCAGAACTGCGAAAATTTTGAGTTTCTCAAGCGTTTCTTACCTCCAAACTGCCATATCTCGCGAACGGATTGACCAATCCGCAAAATTTCTGTTGCATCTGAAAGTAGAGACTCGCCCGATTACAACGGTGTGTGTAGTTTTGCCCTAGGCCGTTCCAGTTATTCGTTTCGAGCATCAGAACGGCGAAAATTTTGAGTTTCTCAAGCGTTTCTTACCTCCAAACTGCCATATCTCGCGAACGGATTGACCAATCCGCAAAATTTCTGTTGCATCTGAAAGTAGAGACTCGCCCGATTACAACGGTGTGTTTAGTTTTCCCCTAGGCCGTTCCAGTTATTCGTTTCGAGCATCAGAACTGCGAAAATTTCGAGTTTCTCAAGCGTTTCTTGCATCCAAACTGCCATATCTCGCGAACGGATTGACCGATCCGCAAAATTTTTGTTGCATCTGAAAGTAGAATCTCGCCCGATTCCAACGGTATGCGCACTTTTCCCCTACGCCGTTCTAGTTACTCGTTTCTAGCATCAGAACTGCGAAAATTTTGAGTTTCTCAAGCGTTTCTTATTTCCAAACTGCCATATCTCGCGAACGGACTGACCAATCCGCAAAATTTCTGTTGCATCTGAAAGTAGAAACTCGCCCGATTACAACGGTATGCGTACTTCTCCCCTAGGCCGTTCTAGTTATTCTTTTCGAGCATCAGAACTGCGAAAATTTTGAGTTTCTCAAGCGTTTCTTACCTCCAAACTGCCATATCTCGCGAACGGATTGACCAATCCGCAAAATTTCTGTTGCATCTGAAAGTAGAAACTCGCCCGATTACAACGGTATGTGTAGTTTTGCCCTAGGCCGTTCCAGTTATTCGTTTCGAGCATCAGAACTGCGAAAATTTTGAGTTTCTCAAGCGTTTCTTACCTCCAAACTGCCATATCTCGCGAACGGATTGACCAATCCGCAAAATTTCTGTTGCATCTGAAAGTAGAGACTCGCCCGATTACAACGGTGTGTGTAGTTTTGCCCTAGGCCGTTCCAGTTATTCGTTTCGAGCATCAGAACTGCGAAAATTTTGAGTTTCTCAAGCGTTTCTTACCTCCAAACTGCCATATCTCGCGAACGGATTGACCAATCCGCAAAATTTCTGTTGCATCTGAAAGTAGAGACTCGCCCGATTACAACGGTGTGTGTAGTTTTGCCCTAGGCCGTTCCAGTTATTCGTTTCGAGCATCAGAACGGCGAAAATTTTGAGTTTCTCAAGCGTTTCTTACCTCCAAACTGCCATATCTCGCGAACGGATTGACCAATCCGCAAAATTTCTGTTGCATCTGAAAGTAGAGACTCGCCCGATTACAACGGTGTGTGTAGTTTTCCCCTAGGCCGTTCCAGTTATTCGTTTCGAGCATCAGAACTGCGAAAATTTCGAGTTTCTCAAGCGTTTCTTGCATCCAAACTGCCATATCTCGCGAACGGATTGACCGATCCGCAAAATTTTTGTTGCATCTGAAAGTAGAATCTCGCCCGATTCCAACGGTATGCGCACTTTTCCCCTACGCCGTTCTAGTTACTCGTTTCTAGCATCAGAACTGCGAAAATTTTGAGTTTCTCAAGCGTTTCTTATTTCCAAACTGCCATATCTCGCGAACGGACTGACCAATCCGCAAAATTTCTGTTGCATCTGAAAGTAGAAACTCGCCCGATTACAACGGTATGCGTACTTCTCCCCTAGGCCGTTCTAGTTATTCTTTTCGAGCATCAGAACTGCGAAAATTTTGAGTTTCTCAAGCGTTTCTTACCTCCAAACTGCCATATCTCGCGAACGGATTGACCAATCCGCAAAATTTCTGTTGCATCTGAAAGTAGAAACTCGCCCGATTACAACGGTATGTGTAGTTTTCCCCAAGGCCGTTCCAGTTATTCGTTTCGAGCATCAGAACTGCGAAAATTTCGAGTTTCTCAAGCGTTTCTTACATCCAAACGGCCATATCTCGCGAACGGATTGACCAATCCGCAAAATTTCTGTTGCATCTGAAAGTAGAAACTCGCCCGATTACAACGGTATGTGTAGTTTTCCCCAAGGCCGTTCCAGTTATTCGTTTCGAGCATCAGAACAGCGAAAATTTCGAGTTTCTCAAGCGTTTCTTACATCCAAACGGCCATATCTCGCGAACGGATTGACCAATCCGCAAAATTTCTGTTGAATTTGAAAGTAGAAACTCGCCCGATTACAACGGTACGCGCACTTTTCCCCTAGGCCGTTCTAGTTATTCGTTTCGAGCATCAGAACTGCGAAAATTTTGAGTTTCTCAAGCGTTTCTTACCTCCAAACTGCCATATCTCGCGAACGGATTGACCAATCCGCAAAATTTCTGTTGCATCTGAAAGTAGAGACTCGCCCGATTACAACGGTATTCGTACTTCTCCCCTAGGCCGTTCTAGTTATTCTTTTCGAGCATCAGAACTGCGCAAATTTTGAGTTTCTCAAGCGTTTCTTACCTCCAAACTGCCATATCTCGCGAACGGATTGACCGATCCGCAAAATTTCTGTTGCATCTGAAAGTAGACACTCGCCCGATTACAACGGTGTACGTACTTCTCCCCTAGGCCGTTCTAGTCATTCGTTTCGAGCATCAGAACTGCGAAAATTTTGAGTTTCACAAGCGTTTCTTATCTCCAAACTGCCATATCTCGCGAACGGATTGATCAATCCGCAAAATTTCTGTTGCATCTGAAAGTAGAAACTCGCCCGATTACAACGGTATGCGCACTTTTCCCCTAGGCGGTTCTAGTTATTCGTTTCGAGCATCAGAACTGCGAAAATTTTGAGTTTCTCAAGCGTTTCTTACCTCCAAACTGCCATATCTCGCGAACGGATTGACCAATCCGCAAAATTTCTGTTGCATCTGAAAGTAGAAGCTCGCCCGATTACACCCGTAGGTGTATTTTCCCCCTAGGCCGTTCTAGTTATTCGTTTCGAGCATCAGAACTGCGAAAATTTTGAGTTCCTGAAGCGTTTCTTACTTCCAAACTGCCGCATCTCGCGAACGGATCGTCCAATCCGCAAAATTTCTGTTGAATTTGAAAGTAGAAACTCGCCCGATTACAACGGTACGCGCACTTTTCCCCTAGGCGGTTCTTGTCATTCGTTTCGAGCATCAGAACTGCGAAAATTTTGAGTTTCACAAGCGTTTCTTATCTCCAAACTGCCATATCTCGCGAACGGATTGATCAATCCGCAAAATTTCTGTTGCATCTGAAAGTAGAAACTCGCCCGATTACAACGGTATGCGCCCTTTTCCCCTAGGCGGTTCTAGTTATTCGTTTCGAGCATCAGAACTGCGAAAATTTCGAGTTTCTCAAGCGTTTCTTACCTCCAAACTGCCATATCTCGCGAACGGATTGACCAATCCGCAAAATTTCTGTTGAATTTGAAAGTAGAAACTCGCCCGATTACAACGGTACGCGCACTTTTCCCCTAGGCGGTTCTTGTCATTCGTTTCGAGCATCAGAACTGCGAAAATTTTGAGTTTCACAAGCGGTTCTTATCTCCAAACTGCCATATCTCGCGAACGGATTGATCAATCCGCAAAATTTCTGTTGCATCTGAAAGTAGAAACTCGCCCGATTACAACGGTATGCGCCCTTTTCCCCTAGGCGGTTCTAGTTATTCGTTTCGAGCATCAGAACTGCGAAAATTTCGAGTTTCTCAAGCGTTTCTTACCTCCAAACTGCCATATCTCGCGAACGGATTGACCAATCCGCAAAATTTCTGTTGCATCTGAAAGTAGAGACTCGCCCGATTACAACGGTGTGTGTAGTTTTCCCCTAGGCCGTTCCAGTTATTCGTTTCGAGCATCAGAACGGCGAAAATTTTGAGTTTCTCAAGCCTTTCTTACCTCCAAACTGCCATATCTCGCGAACGGATTGACCAATCCGCAAAATTTCTGTTGCATCTGAAAGTAGAAACTCGCCCGATTACAACGGTATGCGCCCTTTTCCCCTAGGCGGTTCTAGTTATTCGTTTCGAGCATCAGAACTCCGACAATTTTGAGTTCCTCAAGCGTTTCTTACTTCCAAACTGCCGCATCTCGCGAACGGATAGACCAATCCGCAAAATTTCTGTTGCATCTGAATTTAGGAACTCGCCCGATTACAACGGTATGTGTAGTTTTCCCCTAGGCCGTTCCAGCTATTCGTTTCGAGCATCAGAACTGCGAAAATTTTGAGTTTCTCAAGCGTTTCTTACCTCCAAACTGCCATATCTCGCGAACGGATTGACCAATCCGCAAAATTTCTGTTGCATCTGAAAGTAGAGTCTCGCCCGATTACAACGGTGTGTGTAGTTTTCCCCTAGGCCGTTCCAGTTATTCGTTTCGAGCATCAGAACTGCGAAAATTTCGAGTTTCTCAAGCGTTTCTTGCATCCAAACTGCCATATCTCGCGAACGGATTGACCGATCCGCAAAATTTTTGTTGCATCTGAAAGTAGAATCTCGCCCGATTCCAACGGTATGCGCACTTTTCCCCTACGCCGTTCTAGTTACTCGTTTCTAGCATCAGAACTGCGAAAATTTTGAGTTTCTCAAGCGTTTCTTATTTCCAAACTGCCATATCTCGCGAACGGACTGACCAATCCGCAAAATTTCTGTTGCATCTGAAAGTAGAAACTCGCCCGATTACAACGGTATGCGTACTTCTCCCCTAGGCCGTTCTAGTTATTCTTTTCGAGCATCAGAACTGCGAAAATTTTGAGTTTCTCAAGCGTTTCTTACCTCCTAACTGCCATATCTCGCGAACGGATTGACCAATCCGCAAAATTTCTGTTGCATCTGAAAGTAGAAACTCGCCCGATTACAACGGTATGTGTAGTTTTCCCCAAGGCCGTTCCAGTTATTCGTTTCGAGCATCAGAACTGCGAAAATTTCGAGTTTCTCAAGCGTTTCTTACATCCAAACGGCCATATCTCGCGAACGGATTGACCAATCCGCAAAATTTCTGTTGCATCTGAAAGTAGAAACTCGCCCGATTACAACGGTATGTGTAGTTTTCCCCAAGGCCGTTCCAGTTATTCGTTTCGAGCATCAGAACTGCGAAAATTTCGAGTTTCTCAAGCGTTTCTTACATCCAAACGGCCATATCTCGCGAACGGATTGACCAATCCGCAAAATTTCTGTTGAATTTGAAAGTAGAAACTCGCCCGATTACAACGGTACGCGCACTTTTCCCCTAGGCCGTTCTAGTTATTCGTTTCGAGCATCAGAACTGCGAAAATTTTGAGTTTCTCAAGCGTTTCTTACCTCCAAACTGCCATATCTCGCGAACGGATTGACCAATCCGCAAAATTTCTGTTGCATCTGAAAGTAGAGACTCGCCCGATTACAACGGTATGCGTACTTCTCCCCTAGGCCGTTCTAGTTATTCTTTTCGAGCATCAGAACTGCGCAAATTTTGAGTTTCTCAAGCGTTTCTTACCTCCAAACTGCCATATCTCGCGAACGGATTGACCGATCCGCAAAATTTCTGTTGCATCTGAAAGTAGACACTCGCCCGATTACAACGGTGTACGTACTTCTCCCCTAGGCCGTTCTAGTCATTCGTTTCGAGCATCAGAACTGCGAAAATTTTGAGTTTCACAAGCGTTTCTTATCTCCAAACTGCCATATCTCGCGAACGGATTGATCAATCCCCAAAATTTCTGTAGCATCTGAAAGTAGAAACTCGCCCGATTACAACGGTATGCGCACTTTTCCCCTAGGCGGTTCTAGTTATTCGTTTCGAGCATCAGAACTGCGAAAATTTTGAGTTTCTCAAGCGTTTCTTACCTCCAAACTGCCATATCTCGCGAACGGATTGACCAATCCGCAAAATTTCTGTTGCATCTGAAAGTAGAAGCTCGCCCGATTACAACCGTAGGTGTATTTTCCCCCTAGGCCGTTCTAGTTATTCGTTTCGAGCATCAGAACTGCGAAAATTTTGAGTTCCTGAAGCGTTTCTTACTTCCAAACTGCCGCATCTCGCGAACGGATCGTCCAATCCGCAAAATTTCTGTTGAATTTGAAAGTAGAAACTCGCCCGATTACAACGGTACGCGCACTTTTCCCCTAGGCGGTTCTTGTCATTCGTTTCGAGCATCAGAACTGCGAAAATTTTGAGTTTCACAAGCGTTTCTTATCTCCAAACTGCCATATCTCGCGAACGGATTGATCAATCCGCAAAATTTCTGTTGCATCTGAAAGTAGAAACTCGCCCGATTACAACGGTATGCGCCCTTTTCCCCTAGGCGGTTCTAGTTATTCGTTTCGAGCATCAGAACTGCGAAAATTTCGAGTTTCTCAAGCGTTTCTTACCTCCAAACTGCCATATCTCGCGAACGGATTGACCAATCCGCAAAATTTCTGTTGCATCTGAAAGTAGAAACTCGCCCGATTACAACGGTATGTGTAGTTTTCCCCAAGGCCGTTCCAGTTATTCGTTTCGAGCATCAGAACTGCGAAAATTTCGAGTTTCTCAAGCGTTTCTTACATCCAAACGGCCATATCTCGCGAACGGATTGACCAATCCGCAAAATTTCTGTTGAATTTGAAAGTAGAAACTCGCCCGATTACAACGGTACGCGCACTTTTCCCCTAGGCCGTTCTAGTTATTCGTTTCGAGCATCAGAACTGCGAAAATTTTGAGTTTCTCAAGCGTTTCTTACCTCCAAACTGCCATATCTCGCGAACGGATTGACCAATCCGCAAAATTTCTGTTGCATCTGAAAGTAGAGACTCGCCCGATTACAACGGTATGCGTACTTCTCCCCTAGGCCGTTCTAGTTATTCTTTTCGAGCATCAGAACTGCGCAAATTTTGAGTTTCTCAAGCGTTTCTTACCTCCAAACTGCCATATCTCGCGAACGGATTGACCGATCCGCAAAATTTCTGTTGCATCTGAAAGTAGACACTCTCCCGATTACAACGGTGTACGTACTTCTCCCCTAGGCCGTTCTAGTCATTCGTTTCGAGCATCAGAACTGCGAAAATTTTGAGTTTCACAAGCGTTTCTTATCTCCAAACTGCCATATCTCGCGAACGGATTGACCAATCCGCAAAATTTCTGTTGCATCTGAAAGTAGAGACTCGCCCGATTACAACGGTATTCGTACTTCTCCCCTAGGCCGTTCTAGTTATTCTTTTCGAGCATCAGAACTGCGAAAATTTTGAGTTTCTCAAGCGTTTCTTACCTCCAAACTGCCATATCTCGCGAACGGATTGACCAATCCGCAAAATTTCTGTTGCATCTGAAAGTAGAAGCTCGCCCGATTACAACCGTAGGTGTATTTTCCCCCTAGGCCGTTCTAGTTATTCGTTTCGAGCATCAGAACTGCGAAAATTTTGAGTTCCTGAAGCGTTTCTTACTTCCAAACTGCCGCATCTCGCGAACGGATCGTCCAATCCGCAAAATTTCTGTTGAATTTGAAAGTAGAAACTCGCCCGATTACAACGGTACGCGCACTTTTCCCCTAGGCGGTTCTTGTCATTCGTTTCGAGCATCAGAACTGCGAAAATTTTGAGTTTCACAAGCGTTTCTTATCTCCAAACTGCCATATCTCGCGAACGGATTGATCAATCCGCAAAATTTCTGTTGCATCTGAAAGTAGAAACTCGCCCGATTACAACGGTATGCGCCCTTTTCCCCTAGGCGGTTCTAGTTATTCGTTTCGAGCATCAGAACTGCGAAAATTTCGAGTTTCTCAAGCGTTTCTTACCTCCAAACTGCCATATCTCGCGAACGGATTGACCAATCCGCAAAATTTCTGTTGCATCTGAAAGTAGAAACTCGCCCGATTACAACCGTAGGTGTATTTTCCCCCTAGGCCGTTCTAGTTATTCGTTTCGAGCATCAGAACTGCGAAAATTTTGAGTTCCTGAAGCGTTTCTTACTTCCAAACTGCCGCATCTCGCGAACGGATCGTCCAATCCGCAAAATTTCTGTTGAATTTGAAAGTAGAAACTCGCCCGATTACAACGGTACGCGCACTTTTCCCCTAGGCGGTTCTTGTCATTCGTTTCGAGCATCAGAACTGCGAAAATTTTGAGTTTCACAAGCGTTTCTTATCTCCAAACTGCCATATCTCGCGAACGGATTGATCAATCCGCAAAATTTCTGTTGCATCTGAAAGTAGAAACTCGCCCGATTACAACGGTATGCGCCCTTTTCCCCTAGGCGGTTCTAGTTATTCGTTTCGAGCATCAGAACTGCGAAAATTTCGAGTTTCTCAAGCGTTTCTTACCTCCAAACTGCCATATCTCGCGAACGGATTGACCAATCCGCAAAATTTCTGTTGCATCTGAAAGTAGAGACTCGCCCGATTACAACGGTGTGTGTAGTTTTCCCCTAGGCCGTTCCAGTTATTCGTTTCGAGCATCAGAACTGCGAAAATTTCGAGTTTCTCAAGCGTTTCTTGCATCCAAACTGCCATATCTCGCGAACGGATTGACCGATCCGCAAAATTTCTGTTGCATCTGAAAGTAGAATCTCGCCCGATTCCAACGGTATGCGCACTTTTCCCCTACGCCGTTCTAGTTACTCGTTTCTAGCATCAGAACTGCGAAAATTTTGAGTTTCTCAAGCGTTTCTTATTTCCAAACTGCCATATCTCGCGAACGGACTGACCAATCCGCAAAATTTCTGTTGAATTTGAAAGTAGAAACTCGCCCGATTACAACGGTACGCGCACTTTTCCCCTAGGCGGTTCTAGTTATTCGTTGCGAGCATCAGAACTGCGAAAATTTTGAGTTTCTCAAGCGTTTCTTACCTCCAAACTGCCACATCTCGCGAACGGATCGACCAATCCGCAAAATTTCTGTTGCATCTGAAAGTAGAAGCTCGCCCGCTTACAACGGTATGTGTAGTTTTCCCCTAGGCCGTTCCAGCTATTCGTTTCGAGCATCAGAACTGCGCAAATTTTGAGTTTCTCAAGCGTTTCTTACATTCAAACTGCCACATCTCGCGAACGGATTGATCAATCCGCAAAATTTCTGTTGCATCTGAAAGTAGAAAGTCGCCCAATTACAACGGTATGCGTACTTCTCCCCTAGGCCGTTCTAGTCATTCGTTTCGAGCATCAGAACTGCGAAAATTTTGAGTTTCTCAAGCGTTTCTTACATCCAAACTGCCATATCTCGCGAACGGATTGACCAATCGGCAAAATTTCTGTTGCATCTGAAAGTAGAGACTCGCCCGATTACAACGGTGTGTGTAGTTTTGCCCTAGGCCGTTCCAGTTATTCGTTTCGAGCATCAGAACTGCGAAAATTTTGAGTTTCTCAAGCGTTTCTTACCTCCAAACTGCCATATCTCGCGAACGGATTGACCAATCCGCAAAATTTCTGTTGCATCTGAAAGTAGAGACTCGCCCGTTTACAACGGTGTGTGTAGTTTTGCCCTAGGCCGTTCCAGTTATTCGTTTCGAGCATCAGAACTGCGAAAATTTTGAGTTTCTCAAGCGTTTCTTACCTCCAAACTGCCATATCTCGCGAACGGATTGACCAATCCGCAAAATTTCTGTTGCATCTGAAAGTAGAAACTCGCCCGATTACAACGGTATGCGCCCTTTTCCCCTAGGCGGTCCTAGTTATTCGTTTCGAGCATCAGAACTCCGACAATTTTGAGTTCCTCAAGCGTTTCTTACTTCCAAACTGCCGCATCTCGCGAACGGATAGACCAATCCGCAAAATTTCTGTTGCATCTGAATGTAGGAACTCGCCCGATTACAACGGTATGTGTAGTTTTCCCCTAGGCCGTTCCAGCTATTCGTTTCGAACATCAGAACTGCGAAAATTTTGAGTTTCTCAAGCGTTTCTTACCTCCAAACTGCCATATCTCGCGAACGGATTGACCAATCCGCAAAATTTCTGTTGCATCTGAAAGTAGAGACTCGCCCGATTACAACGGTGTGTGTAGTTTTCCCCTAGGCCGTTCCAGTTATTCGTTTCGAGCATCAGAACTGCGAAAATTTCAAGTTTCTCAAGCGTTTCTTGCATCCAAACTGCCATATCTCGCGAACGGATTGACCGATCCGCAAAATTTTTGTTGCATCTGAAAGTAGAATCTCGCCCAAATCCAACGGTATGCGCACTTTTCCCCTACGCCGTTCTAGTTACTCGTTTCTAGCATCAGAACTGCGAAAATTTTGAGTTTCTCAAGCGTTCCTTATTTCCAAACTGCCATATCTCGCGAACGGACTGACCAATCCGCAAAATTTCTGTTGCATCTGAAAGTAGAAACTCGCCCGATTACAACGGTATGCGTACTTCTCCCCTAGGCCGTTCTAGTTATTCATTTCGAGCATCAGAACTGCGAAAATTTTGAGTTTTTCAAGCGTTTCTTACCTCCAAACTGCCATATCTCGCGAACGGATTGATCAATCCGCAAAATTTCTGTTGCATCTGAAAGTAGAAACTCGCCCGATTACAACGGTATGTGTAGTTTTCCCCAAGGCCGTTCCAGTTATTCGTTTCGAGCATCAGAACTGCGAAAATTTCGAGTTTCTCAAGCGTTTCTTACATCCAAACGGCCATATCTCGCGAACGGATTGACCAATCCGCAAAATTTCTGTTGCATCTGAAAGTAGAAACTCGCCCGATTACAACGGTATGTGTAGTTTTCCCCAAGGCCGTTCCAGTTATTCGTTTCGAGCATCAGAACTGCGAAAATTTCGAGTTTCTCAAGCGTTTCTTACATCCAAACGGCCATATCTCGCGAACGGATTGACCAATCCGCAAAATTTCTGTTGAATTTGAAAGTAGAAACTCGCCCGATTACAACGGTACGCGCACTTTTCCCCTAGGCCGTTCTAGTTATTCGTTTCAAGCATCACAACTGCGCAAATTTTGAGTTTCTCAAGCGTTTCTTACCGCCAAACTGCCATATCTCGCGAACGGATTGACCGATCCGCAAAATTTCTGTTGCATCTGAAAGTAGACACTCGCCCGATTACAACGGTATACGTACTTCTCCCCTAGGCCGTTCTAGTCATTCGTTTCGAGCATCAGAACTGCGAAAATTTTGAGTTTCACAAGCGTTTCTTATCTCCAAACTGCCATATCTCGCGAACGGATTGATCAATCCGCATAATTTCTGTTGCATCTGAAAGTAGAAACTCGCCCGATTACAACGGTGTGCGCACTTTTCCCCTAGGCGGTTCTAGTTATTCGTTTCGAGCATCAGAACTGCGAAAATTTTGAGTTTCTCAAGCGTTTCTTACCTCCAAACTGCCATATCTCGCGAACGGATTGACCAATCCGCAAAATTTCTGTTGCATCTGAAAGTAGAAACTCGCCCGATTACAACCGTAGGTGTATTTTCCCCCTAGGCCGTTCTAGTTATTCGTTTCGAGCATCAGAACTGCGAAAATTTTGAGTTCCTGAAGCGTTTCTTACTTCCAAACTGCCGCATCTCGCGAACGGATCGTCCAATCCGCAAAATTTCTGTTGAATTTGAAAGTAGAAACTCGCCCGATTACAACGGTACGCGCACTTTTCCCCTAGGCGGTTCTTGTCATTCGTTTCGAGCATCAGAACTGCGAAAATTTTGAGTTTCACAAGCGTTTCTTATTTCCAAACTGCCATATCTCGCGAACGGACTGACCAATCCGCAAAATTTCTGTTGCATCTGAAAGTAGAAACTCGCCCGATTACAACGGTATGCGTACTTCTCCCCTAGGCCGTTCTAGTTATTCATTTCGAGCATCAGAACTGCGAAAATTTTGAGTTTCTCAAGCGTTTCTTACCTCCAAACTGCCATATCTCGCGAACGGATTGACCAATCCGCAAAATTTCTGTTGAATTTGAAAGTAGAAACTCGCCCGATTACAACGGTACGCGCACTTTTCCCCTAGGCGGTTCTTGTCATTCGTTTCGAGCATCAGAACTGCGAAAATTTTGAGTTTCACAAGCGTTTCTTATTTCCAAACTGCCATATCTCGCGAACGGACTGACCAATCCGCAAAATTTCTGTTGCATCTGAAAGTAGAAACTCGCCCGATTACAACGGTATGCGCCCTTTTCCCCTAGGCGGTCCTAGTTATTCGTTTCGAGCATCAGAACTCCGACAATTTTGAGTTCCTCAAGCGTTTCTTACTTCCAAACTGCCGCATCTCGCGAACGGATAGACCAATCCGCAAAATTTCTGTTGCATCTGAATGTAGGAACTCGCCCGATTACAACGGTATGTGTAGTTTTCCCCTAGGCCGTTCCAGCTATTCGTTTCGAACATCAGAACTGCGAAAATTTTGAGTTTCTCAAGCGTTTCTTACCTCCAAACTGCCATATCTCGCGAACGGATTGACCAATCCGCAAAATTTCTGTTGCATCTGAAAGTAGAGACTCGCCCGATTACAACGGTGTGTGTAGTTTTCCCCTAGGCCGTTCCAGTTATTCGTTTCGAGCATCAGAACTGCGAAAATTTCAAGTTTCTCAAGCGTTTCTTGCATCCAAACTGCCATATCTCGCGAACGGATTGACCGATCCGCAAAATTTTTGTTGCATCTGAAAGTAGAATCTCGCCCAAATCCAACGGTATGCGCACTTTTCCCCTACGCCGTTCTAGTTACTCGTTTCTAGCATCAGAACTGCGAAAATTTTGAGTTTCTCAAGCGTTCCTTATTTCCAAACTGCCATATCTCGCGAACGGACTGACCAATCCGCAAAATTTCTGTTGCATCTGAAAGTAGAAACTCGCCCGATTACAACGGTATGCGTACTTCTCCCCTAGGCCGTTCTAGTTATTCATTTCGAGCATCAGAACTGCGAAAATTTTGAGTTTTTCAAGCGTTTCTTACCTCCAAACTGCCATATCTCGCGAACGGATTGATCAATCCGCAAAATTTCTGTTGCATCTGAAAGTAGAAACTCGCCCGATTACAACGGTATGTGTAGTTTTCCCCAAGGCCGTTCCAGTTATTCGTTTCGAGCATCAGAACTGCGAAAATTTCGAGTTTCTCAAGCGTTTCTTACATCCAAACGGCCATATCTCGCGAACGGATTGACCAATCCGCAAAATTTCTGTTGCATCTGAAAGTAGAAACTCGCCCGATTACAACCGTACGTGTATTTTCCCCCTAGGCCGTTCTAGTTATTCGTTTCGAGCATCAGAACTGCGAAAATTTTGAGTTCCTGAAGCGTTTCTTACTTCCAAACTGCCGCATCTCGCGAACGGATCGTCCAATCCGCAAAATTTCTGTTGAATTTGAAAGTAGAAACTCGCCCGATTACAACGGTACGCGCACTTTTCCCCTAGGCGGTTCTTGTCATTCGTTTCGAGCATCAGAACTGCGAAAATTTTGAGTTTCACAAGCGTTTCTTATTTCCAAACTGCCATATCTCGCGAACGGACTGACCAATCCGCAAAATTTCTGTTGCATCTGAAAGTAGAAACTCGCCCGATTACAACGGTATGCGTACTTCTCCCCTAGGCCGTTCTAGTTATTCATTTCGAGCATCAGAACTGCGAAAATTTTGAGTTTCTCAAGCGTTTCTTACCTCCAAACTGCCATATCTCGCGAACGGATTGACCAATCCGCAAAATTTCTGTTGAATTTGAAAGTAGAAACTCGCCCGATTACAACGGTACGCGCACTTTTCCCCTAGGTGGTTCTAGTTATTCGTTGCGAGCATCAGAACTGCGAAAATTTTGAGTTTCTCAAGCGTTTCTTACCTCCAAACTGCCACATCTCGCGAACGGATCGACCAATCCGCAAAATTTCTGTTGCATCTGAAAGTAGAAGCTCGCCCGCTTACAACGGTATGTGTAGTTTTCCCCTAGGCCGTTCCAGCTATTCGTTTCGAGCATCAGAACTGCGCAAATTTTGAGTTTCTCAAGCGTTTCTTACATTCAAACTGCCACATCTCGCGAACGGATTGATCAATCCGCAAAATTTCTGTTGCATCTGAAAGTAGAAAGTCGCCCAATTACAACGGTATGCGTACTTCTCCCCTAGGCCGTTCTAGTCATTCGTTTCGAGCATCAGAACTGCGAAAATTTTGAGTTTCTCAAGCGTTTCTTACATCCAAACTGCCATATCTCGCGAACGGATTGACCAATCGGCAAAATTTCTGTTGCATCTGAAAGTAGAGACTCGCCCGATTACAACGGTGTGTGTAGTTTTGCCCTAGGCCGTTCCAGTTATTCGTTTCGAGCATCAGAACTGCGAAAATTTTGAGTTTCTCAAGCGTTTCTTACCTCCAAACTGCCATATCTCGCGAACGGATTGACCAATCCGCAAAATTTCTGTTGCATCTGAAAGTAGAGACTCGCCCGTTTACAACGGTGTGTGTAGTTTTGCCCTAGGCCGTTCCAGTTATTCGTTTCGAGCATCAGAACTGCGAAAATTTTGAGTTTCTCAAGCGTTTCTTACCTCCAAACTGCCATATCTCGCGAACGGATTGACCAATCCGCAAAATTTCTGTTGCATCTGAAAGTAGAGACTCGCCCGATTACAACGGTGTGTGTAGTTTTCCCCTAGGCCGTTCCAGTTATTCGTTTCGAGCATCAGAACTGCGAAAATTTCAAGTTTCTCAAGCGTTTCTTGCATCCAAACTGCCATATCTCGCGAACGGATTGACCGATCCGCAAAATTTTTGTTGCATCTGAAAGTAGAATCTCGCCCAAATCCAACGGTATGCGCACTTTTCCCCTACGCCGTTCTAGTTACTCGTTTCTAGCATCAGAACTGCGAAAATTTTGAGTTTCTCAAGCGTTTCTTATTTCCAAACTGCCATATCTCGCGAACGGACTGACCAATCCGCAAAATTTCTGTTGCATCTGAAAGTAGAAACTCGCCCGATTACAACGGTATGCGTACTTCTCCCCTAGGCCGTTCTAGTTATTCATTTCGAGCATCAGAACTGCGAAAATTTTGAGTTTCTCAAGCGTTTCTTACCTCCAAACTGCCATATCTCGCGAACGGATTGACCAATCCGCAAAATTTCTGTTGCATCTGAAAGTAGAGTCTCGCCCGATTACAACGGTGTGTGTAGTTTTCCCCTAGGCCGTTCCAGTTATTCGTTTCGAGCATCAGAACTGCGAAAATTTCGAGTTTCTCAAGCGTTTCTTGCATCCAAACTGCCATATCTCGCGAACGGATTGACCGATCCGCAAAATTTTTGTTGCATCTGAAAGTAGAATCTCGCCCGATTCCAACGGTATGCGCACTTTTCCCCTACGCCGTTCTAGTTACTCGTTTCTAGCATCAGAACTGCGAAAATTTTGAGTTTCTCAAGCGTTTCTTATTTCCAAACTGCCATATCTCGCGAACGGACTGACCAATCCGCAAAATTTCTGTTGCATCTGAAAGTAGAAACTCGCCCGATTACAACGGTATGCGTACTTCTCCCCTAGGGCGTTCTAGTTATTCTTTTCGAGCATCAGAACTGCGAAAATTTTGAGTTTCTCAAGCGTTTCTTACCTCCTAACTGCCATATCTCGCGAACGGATTGACCAATCCGCAAAATTTCTGTTGCATCTGAAAGTAGAAACTCGCCCGATTACAACGGTATGTGTAGTTTTCCCCAAGGCCGTTCCAGTTATTCGTTTCGAGCATCAGAACTGCGAAAATTTCGAGTTTCTCAAGCGTTTCTTACATCCAAACGGCCATATCTCGCGAACGGATTGACCAATCCGCAAAATTTCTGTTGCATCTGAAAGTAGAAACTCGCCCGATTACAACGGTATGTGTAGTTTTCCCCAAGGCCGTTCCAGTTATTCGTTTCGAGCATCAGAACTGCGAAAATTTCGAGTTTCTCAAGCGTTTCTTACATCCAAACGGCCATATCTCGCGAACGGATTGACCAATCCGCAAAATTTCTGTTGAATTTGAAAGTAGAAACTCGCCCGATTACAACGGTACGCGCACTTTTCCCCTAGGCCGTTCTAGTTATTCGTTTCGAGCATCAGAACTGCGAAAATTTTGAGTTTCTCAAGCGTTTCTTACCTCCAAACTGCCATATCTCGCGAACGGATTGACCAATCCGCAAAATTTCTGTTGCATCTGAAAGGAGAGACTCGCCCGATTACAACGGTATGCGTACTTCTCCCCTAGGCCGTTCTAGTTATTCTTTTCGAGCATCAGAACTGCGCAAATTTTGAGTTTCTCAAGCGTTTCTTACCTCCAAACTGCCATATCTCGCGAACGGATTGACCGATCCGCAAAATTTCTGTTGCATCTGAAAGTAGACACTCGCCCGATTACAACGGTGTACGTACTTCTCCCCTAGGCCGTTCTAGTCATTCGTTTCGAGCATCAGAACTGCGTAAATTTTGAGTTTCACAAGCGTTTCTTATCTCCAAACTGCCATATCTCGCGAACGGATTGATCAATCCGCAAAATTTCTGTAGCATCTGAAAGTAGAAACTCGCCCGATTACAACGGTATGCGCACTTTTCCCCTAGGCGGTTCTAGTTATTCGTTTCGAGCATCAGAACTGCGAAAATTTTGAGTTTCTCAAGCGTTTCTTACCTCCAAACTGCCATATCTCGCGAACGGATTGACCAATCCGCAAAATTTCTGTTGCATCTGAAAGTAGAAGCTCGCCCGATTACAACCGTAGGTGTATTTTCCCCCTAGGCCGTTCTAGTTATTCGTTTCGAGCATCAGAACTGCGAAAATTTTGAGTTCCTGAAGCGTTTCTTACTTCCAAACTGCCGCATCTCGCGAACGGATCGTCCAATCCGCAAAATTTCTGTTGAATTTGAAAGTAGAAACTCGCCCGATTACAACGGTACGCGCACTTTTCCCCTAGGCGGTTCTTGTCATTCGTTTCGAGCATCAGAACTGCGAAAATTTTGAGTTTCACAAGCGTTTCTTATCTCCAAACTGCCATATCTCGCGAACGGATTGATCAATCCGCAAAATTTCTGTTGCATCTGAAAGTAGAAACTCGCCCGATTACAACGGTATGCGCCCTTTTCCCCTAGGCGGTTCTAGTTATTCGTTTCGAGCATCAGAACTGCGAAAATTTCGAGTTTCTCAAGCGTTTCTTACCTCCAAACTGCCATATCTCGCGAACGGATTGACCAATCCGCAAAATTTCTGTTGCATCTGAAAGTAGAAACTCGCCCGATTACAACCGTAGGTGTATTTTCCCCCTAGGCCGTTCTAGTTATTCGTTTCGAGCATCAGAACTGCGAAAATTTTGAGTTCCTGAAGCGTTTCTTTCTTCCAAACTGCCGCATCTCGCGAACGGATCGTCCAATCCGCAAAATTTCTGTTGAATTTGAAAGTAGAAACTCGCCCGATTACAACGGTACGCGCACTTTTCCCCTAGGCGGTTCTTGTCATTCGTTTCGAGCATCAGAACTGCGAAAATTTTGAGTTTCACAAGCGTTTCTTATCTCCAAACTGCCATATCTCGCGAACGGATTGATCAATCCGCAAAATTTCTGTTGCATCTGAAAGTAGAAACTCGCCCGATTACAACGGTATGCGCCCTTTTCCCCTAGGCGGTTCTAGTTATTCGTTTCGAGCATCAGAACTGCGAAAATTTCGAGTTTCTCAAGCGTTTCTTACCTCCAAACTGCCATATCTCGCGAACGGATTGACCAATCCGCAAAATTTCTGTTGCATCTGAAAGTAGAGACTCGCCCGATTACAACGGTGTGTGTAGTTTTCCCCTAGGCCGTTCCAGTTATTCGTTTCGAGCATCAGAACTGCGAAAATTTCGAGTTTCTCAAGCGTTTCTTGCATCCAAACTGCCATATCTCGCGAACGGATTGACCGATCCGCAAAATTTCTGTTGCATCTGAAAGTAGAATCTCGCCCGATTCCAACGGTATGCGCACTTTTCCCCTACGCCGTTCTAGTTACTCGTTTCTAGCATCAGAACTGCGAAAATTTTGAGTTTCTCAAGCGTTTCTTATTTCCAAACTGCCATATCTCGCGAACGGACTGACCAATCCGCAAAATTTCTGTTGCATCTGAAAGTAGAAACTCGCCCGATTACAACGGTATGCGTACTTCTCCCCTAGGCCGTTCTAGTTATTCATTTCGAGCATCAGAACTGCGAAAATTTTGAGTTTCTCAAGCGTTTCTTACCGCCAAACTGCCATATCTCGCGAACGGATTGACCGATCCGCAAAATTTTTGTTGCATCTGATAGTAGAATCTCGCCCGATTCCAACGGTATGCGCCCTTTTCCCCTAGGCGGTTCTAGTTATTCGTTTCGAGCATCAGAACTCCGACAATTTTGAGTTCCTCAAGCGTTTCTTACTTCCAAACTGCCGCATCTCGCGAACGGATAGACCAATCCGCAAAATTTCTGTTGCATCTGAATGTAGGAACTCGCCCGATTACAACGGTATGTGTAGTTTTCCCCTAGGCCGTTTCAGCTATTCGTTTCGAGCATCAGAACTGCGACAATTTTGAGTTTCTCAAGCGTTTCTTACCTCCAAACTGCCATATCTCGCGAACGGATTGACCAATCCGCAAAATTTCTGTTGCATCTGAAAGTAGAGACTCGCCCGATTACAACGGTGTGTGTAGTTTTCCCCTAGGCCGTTCCAGTTATTCGTTTCGTGCATCAGAACTGCGAAAATTTCGAGTTTCTCAAGCGTTTCTTGCATCCAAACTGCCATATCTCGCGAACGGATTGACCGATCCGCAAAATTTTTGTTGCATCTGAAAGTAGAATCTCGCGCGATTCCAACGGTATGCGCACTTTTCCCCTACGCCGTTCTAGTTACTCGTTTCTAGCATCAGAACTGCGAAAATTTTGAGTTTCTCAAGCGTTTCTTATTTCCAAACTGCCATATCTCGCGAACGGACTGACCAATCCGCAAAATTTCTGTTGCATCTGAAAGTAGAAACTCGCCCGATTACAACGGTATGCGTACTTCTCCCCTAGGCCGTTCTAGTTATTCATTTCGAGCATCAGAACTGCGAAAATTTTGAGTTTCTCAAGCGTTTCTTACCTCCAAACTGCCATATCTCGCGAACGGATTGACCAATCCGCAAAATTTCTGTTGCATCTGAAAGTAGAAACTCGCCCGATTACAACGGTATGTGTAGTTTTCCCCAAGGCCGTTCCAGTTATTCGTTTCGAGCATCAGAACTGCGAAAATTTCGAGTTTCTCAAGCGTTTCTTACATCCAAACGGCCATATCTCGCGAACGGATTGACCAATCCGCAAAATTTCTGTTGCATCTGAAAGTAGAAACTCGCCCGATTACAACGGTATGTGTAGTTTTCCCCAAGGCCGTTCCAGTTATTCGTTTCGAGCATCAGAACTGCGAAAATTTCGAGTTTCTCAAGCGTTTCTTACATCCAAACGGCCATATCTCGCGAACGGATTGACCAATCCGCAAAATTTCTGTTGAATTTGAAAGTAGAAACTCGCCCGATTACAACGGTACGCGCACTTTTCCCCTAGGCCGTTCTAGTTATTCGTTTCAAGCATCAGAACTGCGCAAATTTTGAGTTTCTCAAGCGTTTCTTACCTCCAAACTGCCATATCTCGCGAACGGATTGACCGATCCGCAAAATTTCTGTTGCATCTGAAAGTAGACACTCGCCCGATTACAACGGTATACGTACTTCTCCCCTAGGCCGTTCTAGTCATTCGTTTCGAGCATCAGAACTGCGAAAATTTTGAGTTTCACAAGCGTTTCTTATCTCCAAACTGCCATATCTCGCGAACGGATTGATCAATCCGCAAAATTTCTGTTGCATCTGAAAGTAGAAACTCGCCCGATTACAACGGTATGCTCACTTTTCCCCTAGGCGGTTCTAGTTATTCGTTTCGAGCATCAGAACTGCGAAAATTTTGAGTTTCTCAAGCGTTTCTTACCTCCAAACTGCCATATCACGCGAACGGATTGACCAATCCGCAAAATTTCTGTTGCATCTGAAAGTAGAAACTCGCCCGATTACAACCGTAGGTGTATTTTCCCCCTAGGCCGTTCTAGTTATTCGTTTCGAGCATCAGAACTGCGAAAATTTTGAGTTCCTGAAGCGTTTCTTACTTCCAAACTGCCGCATCTCGCGAACGGATCGTCCAATCCGCAAAATTTCTGTTGAATTTGAAAGTAGAAACTCGCCCGATTACAACGGTACCCGCACTTTTCCCCTAGGCGGTTCTAGTCATTCGTTTCGAGCATCAGAACTGCGAAAATTTTGAGTTTCACAAGCGTTTCTTATCTCCAAACTGCCATATCTCGAGAACGGATTGATCAATCCGCAAAATTTCTGTTGCATCTGAAAGTAGAAACTCGCCCGATTACAACGGTATGCGCCCTTTTCCCCTAGGCGGTTCTAGTTATTCGTTTCGAGCATCAGAACTGCGAAAATTTCGAGTTTCTCAAGCGTTTCTTACCTCCAAACTGCCATATCTCGCGAACGGATTGACCAATCGGCAAAATTTCTGTTGCATCTGAAAGTAGAGACTCGCCCGATTACAACGGTGTGTGTAGTTTTGCCCTAGGCCGTTCCAGTTATTCGTTTCGAGCATCAGAACTGCGAAAATTTTGAGTTTCTCAAGCGTTTCTTACCTCCAAACTGCCATATCTCGCGAACGGATTGACCAATCCGCAAAATTTCTGTTGCATCTGAAAGTAGAGACTCGCCCGATTACAACGGTGTGTGTAGTTTTGCCCTAGGCCGTTCCAGTTATTCGTTTCGAGCATCAGAACTGCGAAAATTTTGAGTTTCTCAAGCGTTTCTTACCTCCAAACTGCCATATCTCGCGAACGGATTGACCAATCCGCAAAATTTCTGTTGCATCTGAAAGTAGAGACTCGCCCCATTACAACGGTGTGTGTAGTTTTGCCCTAGGCCGTTCCAGTTATTCGTTTCTAGCATCAGAACTGCGAAAATTTCGAGTTTCTCAAGCGTTTCTTGCATCCAAACTGCCATATCTCGCGAACGGATTGACCGATCCGCAAAATTTTTGTTGCATCTGAAAGTAGAAACTCGCCCGATTACAACGGTATGCGTACTTCTCCCCTAGGCCGTTCTAGTTATTCATTTCGAGCATCAGAACTGCGAAAATTTTGAGTTTCTCAAGCGTTTCTTATTTCCAAACTGCCATATCTCGCGAACGGACTGACCAATCCGCAAAATTTCTGTTGCATCTGAAAGTAGAAACTCGCCCGATTACAACGGTATGCGTACTTCTCCCCTAGGCCGTTCTAGTTATTCATTTCGAGCATCAGAACTGCGAAAATTTTGAGTTTCTCAAGCGTTTCTTACCTCCAAACTGCCATATCTCGCGAACGGATTGACCAATCCGCAAAATTTCTGTTGCATCTGAAAGTAGAAACTCGCCCGATTACAACGGTATGTGTAGTTTTCCCCAAGGCCGTTCCAGTTATTCGTTTCGAGCATCAGAACTGCGAAAATTTCGAGTTTCTCAAGCGTTTCTTACATCCAAACGGCCATATCTCGCGAACGGATTGACCAATCCGCAAAATTTCTGTTGCATCTGAAAGTAGAAACTCGCCCGATTACAACGGTATGTGTAGTTTTCCCCAAGGCCGTTCCAGTTATTCGTTTCGAGCATCAGAACTGCGAAAATTTCGAGTTCCTCAAGCGTTTCTTACATCCAAACGGCCATATCTCGCGAACGGATTGACCAATCCGCAAAATTTCTGTTGAATTTGAAAGTAGAAACTCGCCCGATTACAACGGTACGCGCACTTTTCCCATAGGCCGTTCTAGTTATTCGTTTCAAGCATCAGAACTGCGCAAATTTTGAGTTTCTCAAGCGTTTCTTACCTCCAAACTGCCATATCTCGCGAACGGATTGACCGATCCGCAAAATTTCTGTTGCATCTGAAAGTAGACACTCGCCCGATTACAACGGTATACGTACTTCTCCCCTAGGCCGTTCTAGTCATTCGTTTCGAGCATCAGAACTGCGAAAATTTTGAGTTTCTCAAGCGTTTCTTTCCTCCAAACTGCCATATCTCGCGAACGGATTGACCAATCCGCAAAATTTCTGTTGCATCTGAAAGTAGAAACTCGCCCGATTACAACCGTAGGTGTATTTTCCCACTAGGCCGTTCTAGTTATTCGTTTCGAGCATCAGAACTGCGAAAATTTTGAGTTCCTGAAGCGTTTCTTACTTCCAAACTGCCGCATCTCGCGAACGGATCGTCCAATCCGCAAAATTTCTGTTGAATTTGAAAGTAGAAACTCGCCCGATTACAACGGTACGCGCACTTTTCCCCTAGGCGGTTCTAGTCATTCGTTTCGAGCATCAGAACTGCGAAAATTTTGAGTTTCACAAGCGTTTCTTATCTCCAAACTGCCATATCTCGCGAACGGATTGATGAATCCGCAAAATTTCTGTTGCATCTGAAAGTAGAAACTCGCCCGATTACAACGGTATGCGCCCTTTTCCCCTAGGCGGTTCTAGTTATTCGTTTCGAGCATCAGAACTGCGAAAATTTCGAGTTTCTCAAGCGTTTCTTACCTCCAAACTGCCATATCTCGCGAACGGATTGACCAATCCGCAAAATTTCTGTTGCATCTGAAAGTAGAGACTCGCCCGATTACAACGGTATGCGCACTTTTCCCCTACGCCGTTCTAGTTACTCGTTTCTAGCATCAGAACTGCGAAAATTTTGAGTTTCTCAAGCGTTTCTTATTTCCAAACTGCCATATCTCGCGAACGGACTGACCAATCCGCAAAATTACTGTTGCATCTGAAAGTAGAAACTCGCCCGATTACAACGGTATGCGTACTTCTCCCCTAGGCCGTTGTAGTTATTCATTTCGAGCATCAGAACTGCGAAAATTTTGAGTTTCTCAAGCGTTTCTTACCTCCAAACTGCCATATCTCGCGAACGGATTGACCAATCCGCAAAATTTCTGTTGCATCTGAAAGTAGAAACTCGCCCGATTACAACGGTATGTGTAGTTTTCCCCAAGGCCGTTCCAGTTATTCGTTTCGAGCATCAGAACTGCGAAAATTTCGAGTTTCTCAAGCGTTTCTTACCTTCAAACTGCCATATCTCGCGAACGGATTGACCGATCCGCAAAATTTCTGTTGCATCTGAAAGTAGACACTCGCCCGATTACAACGGTATACGTACTTCTCCCCTAGGCCGTTCTAGTCATTCGTTTCGAGCATCAGAACTGCGAAAATTTTGAGTTTCACAAGCGTTTCTTATCTCCAAACTGCCATATCTCGCGAACGGATTGATCAATCCGCAAAATTTCTGTTGCATCTGAAAGTAGAAACTCGCCCGATTACAACGGTATGCGCACTCTTCCCCTAGGCGGTTCTAGTTATTCGTTTCGAGCATCAGAACTGCGAAAATTTTGAGTTTCTCAAGCGTTTCTTACCTCCAAACTGCCATATCTCGCGAACGGATTGACCAATCCGCAAAATTTCTGTTGCATCTGAAAGTAGAAACTCGCCCGATTACAACGGTAGGTGTATTTTCCCCCTAGGCCGTTCTAGTTATTCGTTTCGAGCATCAGAACTGCGAAAATTTTGAGTTCCTGAATCGTTTCTTACTTCCAAACTGCCGCATCTCGCGAACGGATCGTCCAATCCGCAAAATTTCTGTTGCATCTGAAAGTAGAAACTCGCCCGATTACAAAGGTATGCGCACTTTTCCCCTTGGCCGTTCTAGTTATTCGTTTCGAGCATCAGAACTGCGAAAATTTTGAGATTCTAAAGCGTTTCTTACCTCCAAACTGCCATATCTCGCGAACGGATTGACCAATCCGCAAAATTTCTGTTGCATCTGAAAGTAGAAACTCGCCCGATTACAACGGTAGGTGTATTTTCCCCCTAGGCCGTTCTAGTTATTCGTTTCGAGCATCAGAACTGCGAAAATTTTGAGTTCCTGGAGCGTTTCTTACTTCCAAACTGCCGCATCTCGCGAACGGATCGTCCAATCCGCAAAATTTCTGTTGAATTTGAAAGTAGAAACTCGCCCGATTACAACGGTACGCGCACTTTTCCCCTAGGCGGTTCTAGTCATTCGTTTCGAGCATCAGAACTGCGAAAATTTTGAGTTTCACAAGCGTTTCTTATCTCCAAACTGCCATATCTCGCGAACGGATTGACCAATCCGCAAAATTTCTGTTGAATTTGAAAGTAGAAACTCGCCCGATTACAACGGTACGCGCACTTTTCCCATAGGCCGTTCTAGTTATTCGTTTCAAGCATCAGAACTGCGCAAATTTTGAGTTTCTCAAGCGTTTCTTACCTCCAAACTGCCATATCTCGCGAACGGATTGACCGATCCGCAAAATTTCTGTTGCATCTGAAAGTAGACACTCGCCCGATTACAACGGTATACGTACTTCTCCCCTAGGCCGTTCTAGTCATTCGTTTCGAGCATCAGAACTGCGAAAATTTTGAGTTTCACAAGCGTTTCTTATCTCCAAACTGCCATATCTCGCGAACGGATTGACCAATCCGCAAAATTTCTGTTGCATCTGAAAGTAGAAACTCGCCCGATTACAACGGTATGCGCACTTCTCCCCTAGGCCGTTCTAGTCATTCGTTTCGAGCAGCAGAACTGCGAAAATTTTGAGTTTCACAAGCGTTTCTTATCTCCAAACTGCCATATCTCGCGAACGGATTGATCAATCCGCAAAATTTCTGTTGCATCTGAAAGTAGAAACTCGCCCGATTACAACGGTATGCGCACTTTTCCCCTAGGCGGTTCTAGTTATTCGTTGCGAGCATCAGAACTGCGAAAATTTTGAGTTTCTCAAGCGTTTCTTACCTCCAAACTGCCATATCTCGCGGACGGATTGACCAATCCGCAAAATTTCTGTTGCATCTGAAAGTAGAAACTCGCCCGATTACAACGGTAGGTGTATTTTCCCCCTAGGCCGTTCTAGTTATTCGTTTCGAGCATCAGAACTGCGAAAATTTTGAGTTCCTGAATCGTTTCTTACTTCCAAACTGCCGCATCTCGCGAACGCATCGTCCAATCCGCAAAATTTCTGTTGCATCTGAAAGTAGAAACTCGCCCGATTACAAAGGTATGCGCACTTTTCCCCTTGGCCGTTCTAGTTATTCGTTTCGAGCAACAGAACTGCGAAAATTTTGAGATTCTAAAGCGTTTCTTATCTCCAAACTGCCATGTCTCGCGAACGGATTGATCAATCCGCAAAATTTCTGTTGCTTGTGAAAGTAGAAACTCGCCCGATTACAACGGTATGCGTACTTCTCCCCTAGGCCGTTCTAGTCATTCGTTTCGAGCATCAGAACTGCGAAAATTTTGAGTTTCTCAAGCGTTTCTTATCCCCAATCTGCCATATCTCGCGAACGGATTGACCAATCCGCAAAATTTCTGTTGCATCTGAAAGTAGAAACTCGCCCGATTACAACGGTATGTGTAGTTTTCCCCAAGGCCGTTCCAGTTATTCGTTTCGAGCATCAGAACTGCGAAAATTTCGAGTTTCTCAAGCGTTTCTTACATCCAAACGGCCATATCTCGCGAACGGATTGACCAATCCGCAAAATTTCTGTTGCATCTGAAAGTAGAAACTCGCCCGATTACAACGGTATGTTTAGTTTTCCCCAAGGCCGTTCCAGTTATTCGTTTCGAGCATCAGAACTGCGAAAATTTCGAGTTTCTCAAGCGTTTCTTACATTCAAACTGCCATACCTCGCGAACGGATTGACCAATCCGCAAAATTTCTGTTGCATCTGAAAGTAGAGACTCGCCCGATTACAACGGTATGTGTAGTTTTCCCCTAGGCCGTTCCAGTTATTCGTTTCGAGCATCAGAACTGCGAAAATTTCGAGTTTCTCTAGCGTTACTTACATCCAAACTGCCATATCTCGCGAACGGATTGACCGATCCGCAAAATTTCTGTTGCATCTGAAAGTAGACACTCGCCCGATTACAACGGTATGTGTAGTTTTCCCCTAGGCCGTTCCAGCTATTCGTTTCGAGCATCAGAACTGCGCAAATTTTGAGTTTCTCAAGCGTTTCTTACCTCCAAACTGCCACATCTCGCGAACGGATCGACCAATCCGCAAAATTTCTGTTGCATCTGAAAGTAGAAGCTCGCCCGCTTACAACGGTATGTGTAGTTTTCCCCTAGGCCGTTCCAGCTATTCGTTTCGAGCATCAGAACTGCGCAAATTTTGAGTTTCTCAAGCGTTTCTTACATTCAAACTGCCACATCTCGCGAACGGATTGATCAATCCGCAAAATTTCTGTTGCATCTGAAAGTAGAAAGTCGCCCAATTACAACGGTATGCGTACTTCTCCCCTAGGCCGTTCTAGTCATTCGTTTCGAGCATCAGAACTGCGAAAATTTTGAGTTTCTCAAGCGTTTCTTACCTCCAAACTGCCATATCTCGCGAACGGATTGACCAATCCGCAAAATTTCTGTTGCATCTGAAAGTAGATACTCGCCCGATTACAACGGTGTGTGTAGTTTTGCCCTAGGCCGTTCCAGTTATTCGTTTCGAGCATCAGAACTGCGAAAATTTTGAGTTTCTCAAGCGTTTCTTACCTCCAAACTGCCATATCTCGCGAACGGATTGACCAATCCGCAAAATTTCTGTTGCATCAGAAAGTAGAAACTCGCCCGATTACAACGGTACGCGCACTTTTCCCCTAGGCCGTTCTAGTTATTCGTTTCAAGCATCAGAACTGCGCAAATTTTGAGTTTCTCAAGCGTTTCTTACCTCCAAACTGCCATATCTCGCGAACGGATTGACCGATCCGCAAAATTTCTGTTGCATCTGAAAGTAGACACTCGCCCGATTACAACGGTATACGTACTTCTCCCCTAGGCCGTTCTAGTCATTCGTTTCGAGCATCAGAACTGCGAAAATTTTGAGTTTCACAAGCGTTTCTTATCTCCAAACTGCCATATCTCGCGAACGGATTGATCAATCCGCAAAATTTCTGTTGCATCTGAAAGTAGAAACTCGCGCGATTACAACGGTATGCGCACTTTTCCCCTAGGCGGTTCTAGTTATTCGTTTCGAGCATCAGAACTGCGAAAATTTTGAGTTTCTCAAGCGTCTCTTACCTCCAACCTGCCATATCTCGCGAACGGATTGACCAATCCGCAAAATTTCTGTTGCATCTGAAAGTAGAAAGTCGCCCAATTACAACGGTATGCGTACTTCTCCCCTAGGCCGTTCTAGTCATTCGTTTCGAGCATCAGAACTGCGAAAATTTTGAGTTTCTCAAGCGTTTCTTACCTCCAAACTGCCATATCTCGCGAACGGATTGACCAATCCGCAAAATTTCTGTTGCATCTGAAAGTAGAGACTCGCCCGATTACAACGGTATGTGTAGTTTTCCCCAAGGCCGTTCCAGTTATTCGTTTCGAGCATCAGAACTGCGAAAATTTCGAGTTTCTCAAGCGTTTCTTACATCCAAACGGCCATATCTCGCGAACGGATTGACCAATCCGCAAAATTTCTGTTGCATCTGAAAGTAGAAACTCGCCCGATTACAACGGTATGTGTAGTTTTCCCCAAGGCCGTTCCAGTTATTCGTTTCGAGCATCAGAACTGCGAAAATTTCGAGTTCCTCAAGCGTTTCTTACATCCAAACGGCCATATCTCGCGAACGGATTGACCAATCCGCAAAATTTCTGTTGAATTTGAAAGTAGAAACTCGCCCGATTACAACGGTACGCGCACTTTTCCCATAGGCCGTTCTAGTTATTCGTTTCAAGCATCAGAACTGCGCAAATTTTGAGTTTCTCAAGCGTTTCTTACCTCCAAACTGCCATATCTCGCGAACGGATTGACCGATCCGCAAAATTTCTGTTGCATCTGAAAGTAGACACTCGCCCGATTACAACGGTATACGTACTTCTCCCCTAGGCCGTTCTAGTCATTCGTTTCGAGCATCAGAACTGCGAAAATTTTGAGTTTCTCAAGCGTTTCTTTCCTCCAAACTGCCATATCTCGCGAACGGATTGACCAATCCGCAAAATTTCTGTTGCATCTGAAAGTAGAAACTCGCCCGATTACAACCGTATGTGTATTTTCCCACTAGGCCGTTCTAGTTATTCGTTTCGAGCATCAGAACTGCGAAAATTTTGAGTTCCTGAAGCGTTTCTTACTTCCAAACTGCCGCATCTCGCGAACGGATCGTCCAATCCGCAAAATTTCTGTTGAATTTGAAAGTAGAAACTCGCCCGATTACAACGGTACGCGCACTTTTCCCCTAGGCGGTTCTAGTCATTCGTTTCGAGCATCAGAACTGCGAAAATTTTGAGTTTCACAAGCGTTTCTTATCTCCAAACTGCCATATCTCGCGAACGGATTGATGAATCCGCAAAATTTCTGTTGCATCTGAAAGTAGAAACTCGCCCGATTACAACGGTATGCGCCCTTTTCCCCTAGGCGGTTCTAGTTATTCGTTTCGAGCATCAGAACTGCGAAAATTTCGAGTTTCTCAAGCGTTTCTTACCTCCAAACTGCCATATCTCGCGAACGGATTGACCAATCCGCAAAATTTCTGTTGCATCTGAAAGTAGAGACTCGCCCGATTACAACGGTGTGTGTAGTTTTCCCCTAGGCCGTTCCAGTTATTCGTTTCGAGCATCAGAACTGCGAAAATTTCGAGTTTCTCAAGCGTTCCTTGCATCCAAACTGCCATATCTCGCGAACGGATCGACCGATCCGCAAAATTTCTGTTGCATCTGAAAGTAGAATCTCGCCCGATTCCAACGGTATGCGCACTTTTCCCCTACGCCGTTCTAGTTACTCGTTTCTAGCATCAGAACTGCGAAAATTTTGAGTTTCTCAAGCGTTTCTTATTTCCAAACTGCCATATCTCGCGAACGGACTGACCAATCCGCAAAATTTCTGTTGCATCTGAAAGTAGAAACTCGCCCGATTACAACGGTATGCGTACTTCTCCCCTAGGCCGTTGTAGTTATTCATTTCGAGCATCAGAACTGCGAAAATTTTGAGTTTCTCAAGCGTTTCTTACCTCCAAACTGCCATATCTCGCGAACGGATTGACCAATCCGCAAAATTTCTGTTGCATCTGAAAGTAGAAACTCGCCCGATTACAACGGTATGTGTAGTTTTCCCCAAGGCCGTTCCAGTTATTCGTTTCGAGCATCAGAACTGCGAAAATTTCGAGTTTCTCAAGCGTTTCTTACATTCAAACTGCCATATCTCGCGAACGGATTGACCGATCCGCAAAATTTCTGTTGCATCTGAAAGTAGACACTCGCCCGATTACAACGGTATACGTACTTCTCCCCTAGGCCGTTCTAGTCATTCGTTTCGAGCATCAGAACTGCGAAAATTTTGAGTTTCACAAGCGTTTCTTATCTCCAAACTGCCATATCTCGCGAACGGATTGATCAATCCGCAAAATTTCTGTTGCATCTGAAAGTAGAAACTCGCCCGATTACAACGGTATGCGCACTCTTCCCCTAGGCGGTTCTAGTTATTCGTTTCGAGCATCAGAACTGCGAAAATTTTGAGTTTCTCAAGCGTTTCTTACCTCCAAACTGCCATATCTCGCGAACGGATTGACCAATCCGCAAAATTTCTGTTGCATCTGAAAGTAGAAACTCGCCCGATTACAACGGTAGGTGTATTTTCCCCCTAGGCCGTTCTAGTTATTCGTTTCGAGCATCAGAACTGCGAAAATTTTGAGTTCCTGAATCGTTTCTTACTTCCAAACTGCCGCATCTCGCGAACGGATCGTCCAATCCGCAAAATTTCTGTTGCATCTGAAAGTAGAAACTCGCCCGATTACAAAGGTATGCGCACATTTCCCCTTGGCCGTTCTAGTTATTCGTTTCGAGCATCAGAACTGCGAAAATTTTGAGATTCTAAAGCGTTTCTTACCTCCAAACTGCCATATCTCGCGAACGGATTGACCAATCCGCAAAATTTCTGTTGCATCTGAAAGTAGAAACTCGCCCGATTACAACGGTAGGTGTATTTTCCCCCTAGGCCGTTCTAGTTATTCGTTTCGAGCATCAGAACTGCGAAAATTTTGAGTTCCTGGAGCGTTTCTTACTTCCAAACTGCCGCATCTCGCGAACGGATCGTCCAATCCGCAAAATTTCTGTTGAATTTGAAAGTCGAAACTCGCCCGATTACAACGGTACGCGCACTTTTCCCATAGGCCGTTCTAGTTATTCGTTTCAAGCATCAGAACTGCGCAAATTTTGAGTTTCTCAAGCGTTTCTTACTTCCAAACTGCCATATCTCGCGAACGGATTGACCGATCCGCAAAATTTCTGTTGCATCTGAAAGTAGACACTCGCCCGATTACAACGGTATACGTACTTCTCCCCTAGGCCGTTCTAGTCATTCGTTTCGAGCATCAGAACTGCGAAAATTTTGAGTTTCACAAGCGTTTCTTATCTCCAAACTGCCATATCTCGCGAACGGATTGATCAATCCGCAAAATTTCTGTTGCATCTGAAAGTAGAAACTCGCCCGATTACAACGGTATGCGCACTTTTCCCCTAGGCGGTTCTAGTTATTCGTTGCGAGCATCAGAACTGCGAAAATTTTGAGTTTCTCAAGCGTTTCTTACCTCCAAACTGCCATATCTCGCGAACGGATTGACCAATCCGCAAAATTTCTGTTGCATCTGAAAGTAGAAACTCGCCCGATTACAACGGTAGGTGTATTTTCCCCCTAGGCCGTTCTAGTTATTCGTTTCGAGCATCAGAACTGCGAAAATTTTGAGTTTCTGAAGGGCTTCTTACTTCCAAACTGCCGCATCTCGCGAACGCATCGTCCAATCCGCAAAATTTCTGTTGCATCTGAAAGTAGAAACTCGCCCGATTACAAAGGTATGCGCACTTTTCCCCTTGGCCGTTCTAGTTATTCGTTTCGAGCATCAGAACTGCGAAAATTTTGAGATTCTAAAGCGTTTCTTATCTCCAAACTGCCATGTCTCGCGAACGGATTGATCAATCCGCAAAATTTCTGTTGCTTGTGAAAGTAGAAACTCGCCCGATTACAACGGTATGCGTACTTCTCCCCTAGGCCGTTCTAGTCATTCGTTTCGAGCATCAGAACTGCGAAAATTTTGAGTTTCTCAAGCGTTTCTTATCTCCAATCTGCCATATCTCGCGAACGGATTGACCAATCCGCAAAATTTCTGTTGCATCTGAAAGTAGAAACTCGCCCGATTACAACGGTATGTGTAGTTTTCCCCAAGGCCGTTCCAGTTATTCGTTTCGAGCATCAGAACTGCGAAAATTTCGAGTTTCTCAAGCGTTTCTTACATCCAAACGGCCATATCTCGCGAACGGATTGACCAATCCGCAAAATTTCTGTTGCATCTGAAAGTAGAAACTCGCCCGATTACAACGGTATGTTTAGTTTTCCCCAAGGCCGTTCCAGTTATTCGTTTCGAGCATCAGAACTGCGAAAATTTCGAGTTTCTCAAGCGTTTCTTACATTCAAACTGCCATACCTCGCGAACGGATTGACCAATCCGCAAAATTTCTGTTGCATCTGAAAGTAGAGACTCGCCCGATTACAACGGTATGTGTAGTTTTCCCCTAGGCCGTTCCAGTTATTCGTTTCGAGCATCAGAACTGCGAAAATTTCGAGTTTCTCTAGCGTTACTTACATCCAAACTGCCATATCTCGCGAACGGATTGACCGATCCGCAAAATTTCTGTTGCATCTGAAAGTAGACACTCGCCCGATTACAACGGTATGTGTAGTTTTCCCCTAGGCCGTTCCAGCTATTCGTTTCGAGCATCAGAACTGCGCAAATTTTGAGTTTCTCAAGCGTTTCTTACCTCCAAACTGCCACATCTCGCGAACGGATCGACCAATCCGCAAAATTTCTGTTGCATCTGAAAGTAGAAGCTCGCCCGCTTACAACGGTATGTGTAGTTTTCCCCTAGGCCGTTCCAGCTATTCGTTTCGAGCATCAGAACTGCGCAAATTTTGAGTTTCTCAAGCGTTTCTTACATTCAAACTGCCACATCTCGCGAACGGATTGATCAATCCGCAAAATTTCTGTTGCATCTGAAAGTAGAAAGTCGCCCAATTACAACGGTATGCGTACTTCTCCCCTAGGCCGTTCTAGTCATTCGTTTCGAGCATCAGAACTGCGAAAATTTTGAGTTTCTCAAGCGTTTCTTACCTCCAAACTGCCATATCTCGCGAACGGATTGACCAATCCGCAAAATTTCTGTTGCATCTGAAAGTAGAGACTCGCCCGATTACAACGGTGTGTGTAGTTTTGCCCTAGGCCGTTCCAGTTATTCGTTTCGAGCATCAGAACTGCGAAAATTTTGAGTTTCTCAAGCGTTTCTTACCTCCAAACTGCCATATCTCGCGAACGGATTGACCAATCCGCAAAATTTCTGTTGAATTTGAAAGTAGAAACTCGCCCGATTACAACGGTATGCGCACTTTTCCCCTAGGCCGTTCTAGTTATTCGTTTCAAGCATCAGAACTGCGCAAATTTTGAGTTCCTCAAGCGTTTCTTACCTCCAAACTGCCATATCTCGCGAACGGATTGACCAATCCGCAAAATTTCTGTTGCATCTGAAAGTAGAGACTCGCCCGATTACAACGGTGTGTGTAGTTTTCCCCTAGGCCGTTCCAGTTATTCGTTTCGAGCATCAGAACTGCGAAAATTTTGAGTTCCTCAAGCGTTTCTTACTTCCAAACTGCCGCATCTCGTGAACGGATCGACCAATCCGCAAAATTTATGTTGCTTCTGAATGTAGAAACTCGCCCGATTACAACGGTATGTGTAGTTTTCCCCTAGGCCGTTCCAGCTATTCGTTTCGAGCATCAGAACTGCGAAAATTTTGAGTTTCTCAAGCGTTTCTTACTTCCAAACTGCCGCATCTCGCGAACGGATCGACCAATCCGCAAAATTTCTGTTGCATCTGAAAGTAGAAACTCGCCCGATTACAACGGTATGTGTAGTTTTCCCCAAGGCCGTTCCAGTTATTCGTTTCGAGCATCAGAACTGCGAAAATTTCGAGTTCCTCAAGCGTTTCTTACATCCAAACGGCCATATCTTGCGAACGGATTGACCAATCCGCAAAATTTCTGTTGAATTTGAAAGTAGAAACTCGCCCGATTACAAGGGTACGCGCACTTTTCCCCTAGGCCGTTCTAGTTATTCGTTTCAAGCATCAGAACTGCGCAAATTTTGAGTTTCTCAAGCGTTTCTTACCTCCAAACTGCCATATCTCGCGAACGGATTGACCGATCCGCAAAATTTCTGTTGCATCTGAAAGTAGACACGCGCCCGATTACAACGGTATACGTACTTCTCCCCTAGGCCGTTCTAGCCATTCGTTTCGAGCATCAGAACTGCGAAAATTTTGAGTTTCACAAGCGTTTCTTATCTCCAAACTGCCATATCTCGCGAACGGATTGATCAATCCGCAAAATTTCTGTTGCATCTGAAAGTAGAAACTCGCCCGATTACAACGGTATGCGCACTTTTCCCCTAGGCGGTTCTAGTTATTCGTTTCGAGCATCAGAACTGCGAAAATTTTGAGTTTCTCAAGCGTCTCTTACCTCCAAACTGCCATATCTCGCGAACGGATTGACCAATCCGCAAAATTTCTGTTGCATCTGAAAGTAGAAACTCGCCCGATTACAACCGTAGGTGTATTTTCCCACTAGGCCGTTCTAGTTATTCGTTTCGAGCATCAGAACTGCGAAAATTTTGAGTTCCTAAAGCGTTTCTTACTTCCAAACTGCCGCATCTCGCGAACGGATCGTCCAATCCGCAAAATTTCTGTTGAATCTGAAAGTAGAAACTCGCCCGATTACAACGGTACGCGCACTTTTCCCCTAGGCGGTTCTAGTCATTCGTTTCGAGCATCAGAACTGCGAAAATTTCGAGTTTCTCAAGCGTTTCTTACCTCCAAACAGCCATATCTCGCGAACGGATTGACCAATCCGCAAAATTTCTGTTGCATCTGAAAGTAGAAACTCGCCCGATTACAACGGTAGGTGTATTTTCCCCCTAGGCCGTTCTAGTTATTCGTTTCGAGCATCAGAACTGCGAAAATTTTGAGTTCCTGAAGCGTTTCTTACTTCCAAACTGCCGCATCTCGCGAACGGATCGTCCAATCCGCAAAATTTCTGTTGCATCTGAAAGTAGAAACTCGCCCGATTACAAAGGTATGCGCACTTTTCCCCTTGGCCGTTCTAGTCATTCGTTTCGAGCATCAGAACTGCGAAAATTTCGAGTTTCACAAGCGTTTCTTATCTCCAAACTGCCATATCTCGCGAACGGATTGACCAATCCGCAAAATTTCTGTTGAATTTGAAAGTAGAAACTCGCCCGATTACAACGGTACGCGCACTTTTCCCATAGGCCGTTCTAGTTATTCGTTTCAAGCATCAGAACTGCGCAAATTTTGAGTTTCTCAAGCGTTTCTTACCTCCAAACTGCCATATCTCGCGAACGGATTGACCGATCCGCAAAATTTCTGTTGCATCTGAAAGTAGACACTCGCCCGATTACAACGGTATACGTACTTCTCCCCTAGGCCGTTCTAGTCAATCGTTTCGAGCATCAGAACTGCGAAAATTTTGAGTTTCACAAGCGTTTCTTATCTCCAAACTGCCATATCTCGCGAACGGATTGATCAATCCGCAAAATTTCTGTTGCATCTGAAAGTAGAAACTCGCCCGATTACAACGGTATGCGCACTTCTCCCCTAGGCCGTTCTAGTCATTCGTTTCGAGCATCAGAACTGCGAAAATTTTGAGTTTCACAAGCGTTTCTTATCTCCAAACTGCCATATCTCGCGAACGGATTGATGAATCCGCAAAATTTCTGTTGCATCTGAAAGTAGAAACTCGCCCGATTACAACGGTATGCGCACTTTTCCCCTAGGCGGTTCTAGTTATTCGTTTCGAGCATCAGAACTGCGAAAATTTTGAGTTTCTCAAGCGTTTCTTACCTCCAAACTGCCATATCTCGCGAACGGATTGTCCAATCCGCAAAATTTCTGTTGCATCTGAAAGTAGAAGCTCGCCCGATTACAACGGTAGGTGTATTTTCCCCCTAGGCCGTTCTAGTTATTCGTTTCGAGCATCAGAACTGCGAAAATTTTGAGTTTCTGAAGCGTTTCTTACTTCCAAACTGCCGCATCTCGCGAACGCATCGTCCAATCCGCAAAATTTCTGTTGCATCTGAAAATAGAAACTCGCCCGATTACAAAGGTATGCGCACTTTTCCCCTTGGCCGTTCTGGTTATTCGTTTCGAGCATCAGAACTGCGCAAATTTTGAGATTCTAAAGCGTTTCTTATCTCCAAACTGCCATGTCTCGCGAACGGATTGATCAATCCGCAAAATTTCTGTTGCTTGTGAAAGTAGAAACTCGCCCGATTACAACGGTATGCGTACTTCTCCCCTAGGCCGTTCTAGTCATTCGTTTCGAGCATCAGAACTGCGAAAATTTTGAGTTTCTCAAGCGTTTCTTATCTCCAAACTGCCATATCTCGCGAACGGATTGACCAATCCGCAAAATTTCTGTTGCTTCTGAAAGTAGAAACTCGCCCGATTACAACGGTATGCGCACTTTTCCCCTAGGCCGTTCTAGTCATTCGTTTCGAGCATCAGAACTGCGAAAATTCTGAGTTTCTCAAGCGTTTCTTACATCCAAACGGCCATATCTCGCGAACGGATTGACCAATCCGCAAAATTTCTGTTGAATTTGAAAGTAGAAACTCGCCCGATTACAACGGTATGCGCACTTTTCCCCTAGGCCGTTCTAGTTATTCGTTTCAAGCATCAGAACTGCGCAAATTTTGAGTTTCTCAAGCGTTTCTTACCTCCAAACTGCCATATCTCGCGAACGGATTGACCAATCCGCAAAATTTCTGTTGCATCTGAAAGTAGAGACTCGCCCGATTACAACGGTGTGTGTAGTTTTCCCCTAGGCCGTTCCAGTTATTCGTTTCGAGCATCAGAACTGCGAAAATTTTGAGTTTCTCAAGCGTTTCTTACCTCCAAACTGCCATATCTCGCGAACGGATTGACCAATCCGCAAAATTTCTGTTGCATCTGAAAGTAGAGACTCGCCCGATTACAACGGTGTGTGTCGTTTTCCCCTAGGCCGTTCCAGTTATTCGTTTCGAGCATCAGAACTGCGAAAATTTCGAGTTTCTCAAGCGTTTCTTGCATCCAAACTGCCATATCTCGCGAACGGATTGACCGATCCGCAAAATTTCTGTTGCATCTGAAAGTAGAATCTCGCCCGATTCCAACGGTATGGGCACTTTTCCCCTACGCCGTTCTAGTTACTCGTTTCTAGCATCAGAACTGCGAAAATTTTGAGTTTCTAAAGCGTTTCTTATCTCCAAACTGCCATATCTCGCGAACGGAACTATCAATCCGCAAAATTTCTGTTGCATCTGAAAGTAGACACTCGCCCGATTACAACGGTATGCGTACTTCTCCCCTAGGCCGTTCTAGTCATTCGTTTCGAGCATCAGAACTGCGAAAATTTTGAGTTTCTCAAGCGTTTCTTACCTCCAAACTGCCATATCTCGCGAACGGATTGACCAATCCGCAAAATTTCTGTTGCATCTGAAAGTAGAGACTCGCCCGATTACAACGGCGTGTGTCGTTTTCCCCTAGGCCGTTCCAGTTATTCGTTTCGAGCATCAGAACTGCGAAAATTTCGAGTTTCTCAAGCGTTTCTTGCATCCAAACTGCCATATCTCGCGAACGGATTGACCGATCCGCAAAATTTCTGTTGCATCTGAAAGTAGAATCTCGCCCGATTACAACGGTATGCGCCCTTTTCCCCTAGGCCGTTCCAGTTATTCGTTTCGAGCATCAGAACTGCGAAAATTTTGAGTTTCTCAAGCGTTTCTTACCTCCAAACTGCCATATCTCGCGAACGGATTGACCAATCCGCAAAATTTCTGTTGCATCTGAAAGTAGAGACTCGCCCGATTACAACGGTGTGTGTCGTTTTCCCCTAGGCCGTTCCAGTTATTCGTTTCGAGCATCAGAACTGCGAAAATTTCGAGTTTCTCAAGCGTTTCTTGCATCCAAACTGCCATATCTCGCGAACGGATTGACCGATCCGCAAAATTTCTGTTGCATCTGAAAGTAGAATCTCGCCCGATTCCAACGGTATGGGCACTTTTCCCCTACGCCGTTCTAGTTACTCGTTTCTAGCATCAGAACTGCGAAAATTTTGAGTTTCTAAAGCGTTTCTTATCTCCAAACTGCCATATCTCGCGAACGGAACTATCAATCCGCAAAATTTCTGTTGCATCTGAAAGTAGAATCTCGCCCGATTCCAACGGTATGGGCACTTTTCCCCTACGCCGTTCTAGTTACTCGTTTCTAGCATCAGAACTGCGAAAATTTTGAGTTTCTAAAGCGTTTCTTACCTCCAAACTGCCATATCACGCGAACGGATTGACCAATCCGCAAAATTTCTGTTGCTTCTGAAAGTAGAAACTCGCCCGATTACAACGGTATGCGCACTTTTCCCCTAGGCCGTTCTAGTCATTCGTTTCGAGCATCAGAACTGCGAAAATTCTGAGTTTCTCAAGCGTTTCTTACATCCAAACGGCCATATCTCGCGAACGGATTGACCAATCCGCAAAATTTCTGTTGAATTTGAAAGTAGAAACTCGCCCGATTACAACGGTATGCGCACATTTCCCCTAGGCCGTTCTAGTTATTCGTTTCAAGCATCAGAACTGCGCAAATTTTGAGTTTCTCAAGCGTTTCTTACCTCCAAACTGCCATATCTCGCGAACGGATTGACCAATCCGCAAAATTTCTGTTGCATCTGAAAGTAGAGACTCGCCCGATTACAACGGTGTGTGTAGTTTTCCCCTAGGCCGTTCCAGTTATTCGTTTCGAGCATCAGAACTGCGAAAATTTTGAGTTCCTCAAGCGTTTCTTACTTCCAAACTGCCGCATCTCGTGAACGGATCGACCAATCCGCAAAATTTCTGTTGCTTCTGAATGTAGAAACTCGCCCGATTACAACGGTATGCGTAGTTTTCCCCTAGGCCGTTCCAGCTATTCGTTTCGAGCATCAGAACTGCGAAAATTTTGAGTTTCTCAAGCGTTTCTTACCTCCAAACTGCCATATCTCGCGAACGGATTGACCAATCCGCAAAATTTCTGTTGCATCTGAAAGTAGAGACTCGCCCGATTACAACGGTGTGTGTCGTTTTCCCCTAGGCCGTTCCAGTTATTCGTTTCGAGCATCAGAACTGCGAAAATTTCGAGTTTCTCAAGCGTTTCTTGCATCCAAACTGCCATATCTCGCGAACGGATTGACCGATCCGCAAAATTTCTGTTGCATCTGAAAGTAGAATCTCGCCCGATTCCAACGGTATGGGCACTTTTCCCCTACGCCGTTCTAGTTACTCGTTTCTAGCATCAGAACTGCGAAAATTTTGAGTTTCTAAAGCGTTTCTTATCTCCAAACTGCCATATCTCGCGAACGGAACTATCAATCCGCAAAATTTCTGTTGCATCTGAAAGTAGACACTCGCCCGATTACAACGGTATGCGTACTTCTCCCCTAGGCCGTTCTAGTCATTCGTTTCGAGCATCAGAACTGCGAAAATTTTGAGTTTCTCAAGCGTTTCTTATCTCCAAACTGCCATATCTCGCGAACGGATTTATCAATCCTCAAAATTTCTGTTGCATCTGAAAGTAGAAACTCGCCCGATTACAACGGTATGCGCACTTTTCCCCTAGGCGGTTCTAGTTAATCGTTTCGAGCATCAGAACTGCGAAAATTTTGAGTTTCTCAAGCGTTTCTTACCTCCTAACTGCCATATCTCGCGAACGGATTGACCAATCCGCAAAATTTCTGTTGCATCTGAATGTAGAAACTCGCCCGATTACAACGGTATGTGTAGTTTTCCCCTAGGCCGTTCCAGTTATTCTTTTCGAGCATCAGAACTGCGAAAATTTTGAGTTTCTAAAGCGTTTCTTATCTCCAAACTGCCATATCTCGCGAACGGAGCTATCAATCCGCAAAATTTCTGTTGCATCTGAAAGTAGAAACGCGCCCGATTACAACGGTATGTGTAGTTTTCCCCTAGGCCGTTCCAGCTATTCGTTTCGAGCATCAGAACTGCGAAAATTTTGCGTTTCTCAAGCGTTTCTTACATCCAAACTGCCATATCTCGCGAACGGATTGACCAATCCGCAAAATTTCTGTTGCATCTGAAAGTAGAGACTCGCCCGATTACAACGGTATGTGTAGTTTTCCCCTAGGCCGTTCCAGTTATTCGTTTCGAGCATCAGAACTGCGAAAATTTCGAGTTACTCAAGCGTTTCTTGCATCCAAACTGCCATATCTCGCGAACGGATTGACCGATCCGCAAAATTTCTGCTGCATCTGAAAGTAGAATCTCGACCGATTACAACGCTATGCGCACTTTTCCCCTACACCGTTCATAGTTACTCGTTTCTAGCATCAGAACTGCGAAAATTTTGAGTTTCTCAAGCGTTTCCCATTTCCAAACTGCCATATCTCGCGAACGGATCGACCAATCCGCAAAATTTCTGTTGCATCTGAAAGTAGAAACTCGCCCGATTACAACGGTATGTGTAGTTTTCCCCAAGGCCGTTCCAGTTATTCGTTTCGAGCATCAGAACTGCGAAAATTTCGAGTGTCTCTAGCGTTTCTTACATCCAAACTGCCATATCTCGCGAACGGATTGACCGATCTGCAAAATTTCTGTTGCATCTGAAAGTAGACACTCGCCCGATTACAACGGTAGGTGTAGTTTTCCCCTAGGCCGTTTTAGTTATTCGTTTCGAGCATCAGAACTGCGAAAATTTCGAGTTTCTCAAGCGTTTCTTGCATCCAAACTGCCATATCTCGCGAACGGATTGACCAATCCGCAAAATTTCTGTTGCATCTGAAAGCAGAAACTCGCCCGATTACAACGGTAGGTGTAGTTTTCCCCTAGGCCGTTTTAGTTATTCGTTTCGAGCATCAGAACTGCGAAAATTTTGAGTTTCTCAAGCGTTTCTTACTTCCAAACTGCCGCATCTCGCGAACGGATCGACCAATCCGCAAAATTTCTGTTGCATCTGAAAGTAGAAACTCGCCCGATTACAACGGTATGTGTAGTTTTCCCCTAGGCCGTTCCAGCTATTCGTTTCGAGCATCAGAACTGCGAAAATTTTGAGTTTCTCAAGCGTTTCTTACATCCAAACTGATATATCTCGCGATCGTATTGACCAATCCGCAAAATTTCTGTTGCATCTGAAAGTAGAGACTCGACCGATTACAACGGTATGTGTAGTTTTCCCCTAGGCCGTTGCAGTTATTCGTTTCGAGCATCAGAACTGCGAAAATTTCGAGTTACTCAAGCGTTTCTTGCATCCAAACTGCCATATCTCGCGAACGGATTGACCAATCCGCAAAATTTCTGTTGCATCTGAAAGTAGAGACTCGCCCGATTACAACGGTATGCGCACTTTTCCCCTAGGCGGTCCTAGTTATTCGTTTCGAGCATCAGAACTGCGAAAATTTTGAGTTTCTCAAGCGTTTCTTACCTCCAAACTGCAGCATCTCGCGAACGGATCGACCAATCCGCAAAATTTCTGTTGCATCTGAAAGTAGAAACGCGCCCGATTACAACGGTATGTGTAGTTTTCCCCTAGGCCGTTCCAGCTATTCGTTTCGAGCATCAGAACTGCGAAAATTTCGAGTTTCTCAAGCGTTTCTTGCATCCAAACTGCCATATCTCGCGAACGGTTTGACTAATCCGCAAAATTTCTGTTGCATCTGAAAGCAGAAACTCGCCCGATTACAACGGTAGGTGTAGTTTTCCCCTAGGCCGTTTTAGTTATTCGTTTCGAGCATCAGAACTGCGAAAATTTTGAGTTTCTCAAGCGTTTCTTACTTCCAAACTGCCGCATCTCGCGAACGGATCGACCAATCCGCAAAATTTCTGTTGCATCTGAAAGTAGAAACTCGCCCGATTACAACGGTATGTGTAGTTTTCCCCTAGGCCGTTCCAGCTATTCGTTTCGAGCATCAGAACTGCGAAAATTTTGAGTTTCTCAAGCGTTTCTTACATCCAAACTGATATATCTCGCGAACGTATTGACCAATCCGCAAAATTTCTGTTGCATCTGAAAGTAGAGACTCGCCCGATTACAACGGTATGTGTAGTTTTCCCCTAGGCCGTTCTAGTCATTCGTTTCGTGCATCAGAACTGCGAAAATTTTGAGTTTCACAAGCGTTTCTTATCTCCAAACTGCCATATCTCGCGAACGGATTGACCGATACGCAAAATTTCTGTTGCATCTGAAAGTAGACATTCGCCCGATTACAACGGTATGCGCACTTTTCCCCTACGCCGTTCATAGTTACTCGTTTCTAGCATCAGAACTGCGAAAATTTTGAGTTTCTCAAGCGTTTCTCATTTCCAAACTGCCATATCTCGCGAACGGATCGACCAATCCGCAAAATTTCTGTTGCATCTGAAAGTAGAGACTCGCCCGATTACAACGGTATGCGCACTTTTCCCCTACGCCGTTCATAGTTACTCGTTTCTAGCATCAGAACTGCGAAAATTTCGAGTGTCTCTAGCGTTTCTTACATCCAAACTGCCATATCTCGCGAACGGATTGACCGATCTGCAAAATTTCTGTTGCATCTGAAAGTAGACACTCGCCCAATTACAACGGTATGCGCACTTTTCCCCTAGGCGGTTCTAGTTATTCGTTTCGAGCATCAGAACTGCGAAAATTTTGAGTTTCTCAAGCGTTTCTTACCTCCAAACTGCCATATCTCGCGAACGGATTGACCAATCCGCAAAATTTCTGTTGCATCTGAAAGTAGAAACTCGCCAGATTACAACGGTACGTGCAGTTTTCCCCTAGGCCGTTCTAGTTATTCGTTTCGAGCATCAGAACTGCGAAAATTTTGAGTTTCTCAAGCGTTTCTTACTTCCAAACTGCCGCATCTCGCGAACGGATCGACCAATCCGCAAAATTTCTGTTGCATCTGAAAGTAGAGACGCGACCGATTACAACGGTAGGTGTAGTTTTCCCCTAGGCCGTTCTAGTTATTCGTTTCGAGCATCAGAACTGCGAAAATTTTGAGTTTCTCAAGCGTTTCTTACTTCCAAACTGCCGCATCTCGCGAACGGATCGACCAATCCGCAAAATTTCTGTTGCATCTGAAAGTAGAAACGCGCCCGATTACAACGGTATGTGTAGTTTTCCCCTAGGCCGTTCCAGCTATTCGTTTCGAGCATCAGAACTGCCAAAATTTTGAGTTTCTCAAGCGTTTCTTACATCCAAACTGCCATATCTCGCGAACGGATTGACCGATCCGCAAAATTTCTGTTGCATCTGAAAGTAGAAACTCGCCCGATTACAACGGTGTGCGTACTTCTCCCCTAGGCCGTTCTAGTTATTCGTTTCGAGCATCAGAACTGCGAAAATTTTGAGTTTCTCAAGCGTTTCTTACTTCCAAACTGCCGCATCTCGCGAACGGATCGACCAATCCGCAAAATTTCTGTTGCATCTGAAAGTAGAAACTCGCCCGATTACAACGGTATGTGTAGTTTTCCCCTAGGCCGTTCCAGCTATTCGTTTCGAGCATCAGAACTGCGAAAATTTTGAGTTTCTCAAGCGTTTCTTACATCCAAACTTATATATCTCGCGATCGTATTGACCAATCCGCAAAATTTCTGTTGCATCTGAAAGTAGAGACTCGACCGATTACAACGGTATGTGTAGTTTTCCCCTAGGCCGTTCCAGTTATTCGTTTCGAGCATCAGAACTGCGAAAATTTCGAGTTACTCAAGCGTTTCTTGCATCCAAACTGCCATATCTCGCGAACGGATTGACCAATCCGCAAAATTTCTGTTGCATCTGAAAGTAGAGACTCGCCCGATTACAACGGTATGCGCAATTTTCCCCTAGGCGGTCCTAGTTATTCGTTTCGAGCATCAGAACTGCGAAAATTTTGAGTTTCTCAAGCGTTTCTTACCTCCAAACTGCCGCATCTCGCGAACGGATCGACCAATCCGCAAAATTTCTGTTGCATCTGAAAGTAGAAACGCGCCCGATTACAACGGTATGTGTAGTTTTCCCCTAGGCCGTTCCAGCTATTCGTTTCGAGCATCAGAACTGCGAAAATTTCGAGTTTCTCAAGCGTTTCTTGCATCCAAACTGCCATATCTCGCGAACGGTTTGACCAATCCGCAAAATTTCTGTTGCATCTGAAAGCAGAAACTCGCCCGATTACAACGGTAGGTGTAGTTTTCCCCTAGGCCGTTTTAGTTATTCGTTTCGAGCATCAGAACTGCGAAAATTTTGAGTTTCTCATGCGTTTCTTACTTCCAAACTGCCGCATCTCGCGAACGGATCGACCAATCCGCAAAATTTCTGTTGCATCTGAAAGTAGAAACTCGCCCGATTACAACGGTATGTGTAGTTTTCCCCTAGGCCGTTCCAGCTATTCGTTTCGAGCATCAGAACTGCGAAAATTTTGAGTTTCTCAAGCGTTTCTTACATCCAAACTGATATATCTCGCGAACGTATTGACCAATCCGCAAAATTTCTGTTGCATCTGAAAGTAGAGACTCGCCCGATTACAACGGTATGTGTAGTTTTCCCCTAGGCCGTTCTAGTCATTCGTTTCGAGCATCAGAACTGCGAAAATTTTGAGTTTCACAAGCGTTTCTTATCTCCAAACTGCCATATCTCGCGAACGGATTGACCGATCCGCAAAATTTCTGTTGCATCTGAAAGTAGACATTCGCCCGATTAACGGTATGCGCCCTTTTCCCCTAGGCGGTTCTAGTTATTCGTTTCGAGCATCAGAACTGCGAAAATTTCGAGTTTCTCAAGCGTTTCTTACCTCCAAACTGCCATATCTCGCGAACGGATTGACCAATCCGCAAAATTTCTGTTGCATCTGAAAGTAGAGACTCGCCCGATTACAACGGTGTGTGTAGTTTTCCCCTAGGCCGTTCCAGTTATTCGTTTCGAGCATCAGAACTGCGAAAATTTCGAGTTTCTCAAGCGTTTCTTGCATCCAAACTGCCATATCTCGCGAACGGATTGACCGATCCGCAAAATTTCTGTTGCATCTGAAAGTAGAATCTCGCCCGATTCCAACGGTATGCGCACTTTTCCCCTACGCCGTTCTAGTTACTCGTTTCTAGCATCAGAACTGCGAAAATTTTGAGTTTCTCAAGCGTTTCTTGTTTCCAAACTGCCATATCTCGCGAACGGATTGACCGATCCGCAAAATTTCTGTTGCATCTGAAAGTAGAAACTCGCCCGATTACAACGGTATGTGTACTTCTCCCCTAGGCCGTTCTAGTCATTCGTTTCGAGCATCAGAACTGCGAAAATTTTGAGTTTCACAAGCGTTTCTTATCTCCAAACTGCCATATCTCGCGAACGGATTGATCAATCCGCAAAATTTCTGTTGCATCTGAAAGTAGAAACTCGCCCGATTACAACGGTATGCGCACTTTTCCCCTAGGCGGTTCTAGTTATTCGTTTCGAGCATCAGAACTGCGAAAATTTTGAGTTTCTGAAGCGTTTCTTACATCCAAACTGCCATATCTCGCGAACGGATTGACCAATCGGCAAAATTTCTGTTGCATCTGAAAGTAGAAACTCGCCCGATTACAACGGTAGGTGTATTTTCCCCCTAGGCCGTTCTAGTTATTCGTTTCGAGCATCAGAACTGCGAAAATTTTGAGTTCCTGAAGCGTTTCTTACTTCCAAACTGCCGCATCTCGCGAACGGATCGTCCAATCCGCAAAATTTCTGTTGCATCTGAAAGTAGAAACTCGCCCGATTACAAAGGTATGCGCACTTTTCCCCTTGGCCGTTCTAGTTATTCGTTTCGAGCATCAGAACTGCGAAAATTTTGAGTTTCACAAGCGTTTCTTATTTCCAAACTGCCATATCTCGCGAACGGATTGATCAATCCGCAAAATTTCTGTTGCATCTGAAAGTAGAAACTCGCCCGATTACAACGGTATGCGCACTTTTCCCCTAGGCGGTTCTAGTCATTCGTTTCGAGCATCAGAACTGCGAAAATTTTGAGTTTCACAAGCGTTTCTTATCTCCAAACTGCCATATCTCGCGAACGGATTGACCAATCCGCAAAATTTCTGTTGAATTTGAAAGTAGAAACTCGCCCGATTACAACGGTACGCGCACTATTCCCATAGGCCGTTCTAGTTATTCGTTTCAAGCATCAGAACTGCGCAAATTTTGAGTTTCTCAAGCGTTTCTTACCTCCAAACTGCCATATCTCGCGAACGGATTGACCGATCCGCAAAATTTCTGTTGCATCTGAAAGTAGACACTCGCCCGATTACAACGGTATACGTACTTCTCCCCTAGGCCGTTCTAGTCATTCGTTTCGAGCATCAGAACTGCGAAAATTTTGAGTTTCACAAGCGTTTCTTATCTCCAAACTGCCATATCTCGCGAACGGATTGATCAATCCGCAAAATTTCTGTTGCATCTGAAAGTAGAAACTCGCCCGATTACAACGGTATGCGCACTTCTCCCCTAGGCCGTTCTAGTCATTCGTTTCGAGCAGCAGAACTGCGAAAATTTTGAGTTTCACAAGCGTTTCTTATCTCCAAACTGCCATATCTCGCGAACGGATTGATCAATCCGCAAAATTTCTGTTGAATTTGAAAGTAGAAACTCGCCCGATTACAACGGTATGCGCACTTTTCCCCTAGGCCGTTCTAGTTATTCGTTTCAAGCATCAGAACTGCGCAAATTTTGAGTTTCTCAAGCGTTTCTTACCTCCAAACTGCCATATCTCGCGAACGGATTGACCGATCCGCAAAATTTCTGTTGCATCTGAAAGTAGACACTCGCCCGATTACAACGGTATACGTACTTCTCCCCTAGGCCGTTCTAGTCATTCGTTTCGAGCATCAGAACTGCGAAAATTTTGAGTTTCACAAGCGTTTCTTATCTCCAAACTGCCATATCTCGCGAACGGATTGATCAATCCGCAAAATTTCTGTTGCATCTGAAAGTAGAAACTCGCCCGATTACAACGGTATGCGGCCTTTTCCCCTAGGCGGTTCTAGTTATTCGTTTCGAGCATCAGAACTGCGAAAATTTTGAGTTTCTCAAGCGTTTCTTACCTCCAAACTGCCATATCTCGCGAACGGATTGACCAATCCGCAAAATTTCTGTTGCATCTGAAAGTAGAAACTCGCCCGATTACAACGGTAGGTGTATTTCCCCCCTAGGCCGTTCTAGTTATTCGTTTCGAGCATCAGAACTGCGAAAATTTTGAGTTTCTCAAGCGTTTCTTACCTCCAAACTGCCATATCTCGCGAACGGATTGACCAATCCGCAAAATTTCTGTTGCATCTGAAAGTCGAGACTCGCCCGATTACAACGGTGTGTGTAGTTTTCCCCTAGGCCGTTCCAGTTATTCGTTTCGAGCATCAGAACTGCGAAAATTTTGAGTTTCTCAAGCGTTTCTTACCTCCAAACTGCCATATCTCGCGAACGGATTGACCAATCCGCAAAATTTCTGTTGCATCTGAAAGTAGAAACTCGACCGATTACAACGGTACGTGTATTTCCCCCCTAGGCCGTTCTAGTTATTCGTTTCGAGCATCAGAACTCCGAAAATTTTGAGTTCCTCAAGCGTTTCTTACTTCCAAACTGCCGCATCTCGCGAACGGATCGACCAATCCGCAAAATTTCTGTTGCTTCTGAATGTAGAAACTCGCCCGATTACAACGGTATGTGTAGTTTTCCCCTAGGCCGTTCCAGCTATTTGTTTCGAGCATCAGAACTGCGAAAATTTTGAGTTTCTCAAGCGTTTGTTACATCCAAACTGCCATATCTCGCGAACGGATTGACCAATCCGCAAAATTTCTGTTGCATCTGAAAGTAGAGACTCGCCCGATTACAACGGTGTGTGTAGTTTTCCCCTAGGCCGTTCCAGTTATTCGTTTCGAGCATCAGAACTGCGAAAATTTTGAGTTTCTCAAGCGTTTCTTACCTCCAAACTGCCATATCTCGCGAACGGATTGACCAATCCGCAAAATTTCTGTTGCATCTGAAAGTAGAAACTCGACCGATTACAACGGTAGGTGTATTTCCCCCCTAGGCCGTTCTAGTTCTTCGTTTCGAGCATCAGAACTCCGAAAATTTTGAGTTCCTCAAGCGTTTCTTACTTCCAAACTGCCGCATCTCGCGAACGGATCGACCAATCCGCAAAATTTCTGTTGCATCTGAATTTAGGAACTCGCCCGATTACAACGGTATGTGTAGTTTTCCCCTAGGCCGTTCCAGCTATTCGTTTCGAGCATCAGAACTGCGAAAATTTTGAGTTTCTCAAGCGTTTCTTGCATCCAAACTGCCATATCTCGCGAACGGATTGACCGATCCGCAAAATTTCTGTTGCATCTGAAAGTAGACATTCGCCCGATTACAACGGTATGCCCACTTTTCCCCTAGGCCGTTCTAGTTATTCGTTTCAAGCATCAGAACTGCGCAAATTTTGAGTTTCTCAAGCGTTTCTTACTTTCAAACTGCCATACCTCGCGAACGGATTGACCGATCCGCAAAATTTCTGCTGCATCTGAAAGTAGAATCTCGACCGATTACAACGCTATGCGCACTTTTCCCCTACGCCGTTCATAGTTACTCGTTTCTAGCATCAGAACTGCGAAAATTTTGAGTTTCTCAAGCGTTTCTCATTTCCAAACTGCCATATCTCGCGAACGGATCGACCAATCCGCAAAATTTCTGTTGCATCTGAAAGTAGAAACTCGCCCGATTACAACGGTATGTGTAGTTTTCCCCAAGGCCGTTCCAGTTATTCGTTTCGAGCATCAGAACTGCGAAAATTTCGAGTGTCTCTAGCGTTTCTTACATCCAAACTGCCATATCTCGCGAACGGATTGACCGATCTGCAAAATTTCTGTTGCATCTGAAAGTAGACACTCGCCCAATTACAACGGTATGCGCACTTTTCCCCTAGGCGGTTCTAGTTATTCGTTTCGAGCATCAGAACTGCGAAAATTTTGAGTTTCTCAAGCGTTTCTTACCTCCAAACTGCCATATCTCGCGAACGGATTGACCAATCCGCAAAATTTCTGTTGCATCTGAAAGTAGAAACTCGACCGATTACAACGGTACGTGTATTTCCCCCCTAGGCCGTTCTAGTTATTCGTTTCGAGCATCAGAACTGCGAAAATTTTGAGTTTCTCAAGCGTTTCTTACTTCCAAACTGCCGCATCTCGCGAACGGATCGACCAATCCGCAAAATTTCTGTTGCATCTGAAAGTAGAAACTCGCCCGATTACAACGGTATGTGTAGTTTTCCCCTAGGCCGTTCCAGCTATTCGTTTCGAGCATCAGAACTGCGAAAATTTTGAGTTTCTCAATCGTTTCTTACATCCAAACTGCCATATCTCGCGAACGGATTGACCAATCCGCAAAATTTCTGTTGCATCTGAAAGTAGAGACGCGCCCGATTACAACGGTAGGTGTAGTTTTCCCCTAGGCCGTTCTAGTTATTCGTTTCGAGCATCAGAACTGCGAAAATTTTGAGTTTCTCAAGCGTTTCTTACTTCCAAACTGCCGCATCTCGCGAACGGATCGACCAATCCGCAAAATTTCTGTTGCATCTGAAAGTAGAAACGCGCCCGATTACAACGGTGTGCGTACTTCTCCCCTAGGCCGTTCTAGTTATTCATTTCGAGCATCAGAACTGCGAAAATTTCGAGTTTGTCAAGCGTTTCTTGCATCCAAACTGCCATATCTCGCGAACGGATTGACCAATCCGCAAAATTTCTGTTGCATCTGAACGCAGAAACTCGCCCGATTACAACGGTAGGTGTAGTTTTCCCCTAGGCCGTTTTAGTTATTCGTTTCGAGCATCAGAACTGCGAAAATTTTGAGTTTCTCAAGCGTTTCTTACTTCCAAACTGCCGCATCTCGCGAACGGATCGACCAATCCGCAAAATTTCTGTTGCATCTGAAAGTAGAAACTCGCCCGATTACAACGGTATGTGTAGTTTTCCCCTAGGCCGTTCCAGCTATTCGTTTCGAGCATCAGAACTGCGAAAATTTTGAGTTTCTCAAGCGTTTCTTACATCCAAACTGATATATCTCGCGATCGTATTGACCAATCCGCAAAATTTCTGTTGCATCTGAAAGTAGAGACTCCACCGATTACAACGGTATGTGTAGTTTTCCCCTAGGCCGTTCCAGTTATTCGTTTCGAGCATCAGAACTGCGAAAATTTCGAGTTACTCAAGCGTTTCTTGCATCCAAACTGCCATATCTCGCGAACGGATTGACCAATCCGCAAAATTTCTGTTGCATCTGAAAGTAGAGACTCGCCCGATTACAACGGTATGCGCACTTTTCCCCTAGGCGGTCCTAGTTATTCGTTTCGAGCATCAGAACTGCGAAAATTTTGAGTTTCTCAAGCGTTTCTTACCTCCAAACTGCCGCATCTCGCGAACGGATCGACCAATCCGCAAAATTTCTGTTGCATCTGAAAGTAGAAACGCGCCCGATTACAACGGTATGTGTAGTTTTCCCCTAGGCCGTTCCAGCTATTCGTTTCGAGCCTCAGAACTGCGAAAATTTCGAGTTTCTCAAGCGTTTCTTGCATCCAAACTGCCATATCTCGCGAACGGTTTGACCAATCCGCAAAATTTCTGTTGCATCTGAAAGCAGAAACTCGCCCGATTACAACGGTAGGTGTAGTTTTCCCCTAGGCCGTTTTAGTTATTCGTTTCGAGCATCAGAACTGCGAAAATTTTGAGTTTCTCAAGCGTTTCTTACTTCCAAACTGCCGCATCTCGCGAACGGATCGACCAATCCGCAAAATTTCTGTTGCATCTGAAAGTAGAAACTCGCCCGATTACAACGGTATGTGTAGTTTTCCCCTAGGCCGTTCCAGCTATTCGTTTCGAGCATCAGAACTGCGAAAATTTCGAGTTACTCAAGCGTTTCTTGCATCCAAACTGCCATATCTCGCGAACGGATTGACCGATCCGCAAAATTTCTGTTGCATCTGAAAGTAGACATTCGCCCGATTACAACGGTATGCCCACTTTTCCCCTAGGCCGTTCTAGTTATTCGTTTCAAGCATCAGAACTGCGCAAATTTTGAGTTTTTCAAGCGTTTCTTACTTTCAAACTGCCATACCTCGCGAACGGATTGACCGATCCGCAAAATTTCTGTTGCATCTGAAAGTAGAAACTCGCCCGATTACAACGGTATGTGTAGTATTCCCCTAGGCCGTTCCAGCTATTCGTTTCGAGCATCAGAACTGCGAAAATTTTGAGTTTCTCAAGCGTTTCTTACATCCACACTGCCATATCTCGCGAACGGATTGACCAATCCGCAAAATTTCTGTTGCATCTGAAAGTAGAGACTCGCCCGATTACAACGGTATGTGTAGTTTTCCCCTAGGCCGTTCCAGTTATTCGTTTCGAGCATCAGAACTGCGAAAATATCGAGTTTCTCAAGCGTTTCTTGCATCCAAACTGCCATATCTCGCGAACGGATTGACCGATCCTCAAAATTTCTGTTGCATCTGAAAGTAGACATTCGCCCGATTACAACGGTATGCCCACTTTTCCCCTAGGCCGTTCTAGTTATTCGTTTCAAGCATCAGAACTGCGCAAATTTTGAGTTTCTCAAGCGTTTCTTACTTTCAAACTGCCATACCTCGCGAACGGATTGACCGATCCGCAAAATTTCTGTTGCATCTGAAAGTAGAATCTCGACCGATTACAACGCTATGCGCATTTTTCCCCTACGCCGTTCATAGTTACTCGTTTCTAGCATCAGAACTGCGAAAATTTTGGGTTTCTCAAGCGTTTCTTATTTCCAAACTGCCATATCTCGCGAACGGATCGACCAATCCGCAAAATTTCTGTTGCATCTGAAGGTAGAAACTCGCCCGATTACAACGGTATGTGTAGTTTTCCCCAAGGCCGTTCCAGTTATTCGTTTCGAGCATCAGAACTGCGAAAATTTCGAGTTTCTCTAGCGTTTCTTACTTCCAAACTGCCGCATCTCGCGAACGGATCGACCAATCCGCAAAATTTCTGTTGCATCTGAAAGTAGAGACTCGCCCAATTACAACGGTATGTGTAGTTCTCCCCTAGGCCGTTCCAGCTATTCCTATCGAGCATCAGAACTGCGAAAATTTTGAGTTTCTCAAGCGTTTCTTACATCCAAACTGATATATCTCGCGAACGTATTGACCAATCCGCAAAATTTCTGTTGCATCTGAAAGTAGAGACTCACCCAATTACAACGGTATGTGTAGTTTTCCCCTAGGCCGTTCCAGTTATTCGTTTCGAGCATCAGAACTGCGAAAATTTCGAGTTACTCAAGCGTTTCTTGCATCCAAACTGCCATACCTCGCGAACGGATTGACCGATCCGCAAAATTTCTGTTGCACCTGAAAGTAGAATCTCGACCGATTACAACGCTATGCGCACTTTTCCCCTAGGCGGTTCTAGTCATTCGTTTCGAGCATCAGAACTGCGAAAATTTTGAGTTTCTAAAGCGTTTCTTATCTCCAAACTGCCATGTCTCGCGAACGGATTGATCAATCCGCAAAATTTCTGTTGCTTGTGAAAGTAGAAACTCGCCCGATTACAACGGTATGCGCACTTTTCCCCTAGGCCGTTCTAGTTATTCGTTTCAAGCATTAGAACTGCGCAAATTATGAGTTTCTCAAGCGTTTCTTACCTCCAAACTGCCATATCTCGCGAACGCATTGATCAATCCGCAAAATTTCTGTTGCATCTGAAAGTAGAAACTCGCCCGATTACAACGGTATGCGCACTTTTCCCCTAGGCGGTTCTAGTCATTCGTTTCGAGCATCAGAACTGCGAAAATTTTGAGTTTCTCAAGCGTTTCTTACCTCCAAACTGCCATATCTCGCGAACGGATTGACCGATCCGCAAAATTTCTGTTGCATCTGAAAGTAGACATTCAACCGATTACAACGGTATGCCCACTTTTCCCCTAGGCCGTTCTAGTTATTCGCTTCGAGCATCTGAACTGCGAAAATTTTGAGTTTCTCGAGCGTTTCTTACATCCAAACGGCCATATCTCGCGAACGGATTGACCAATCCGCAAAATTTCTGTTGAATTTGAAAGCAGAAACTCGCCCGATTACAACGATATGCGCACTTTTCCCCTGGGCCGTTCTAGTTATTCGTTTCGAGCATCAGAACTGCGAAAATTTTGAGTTTCTAAAGCGTTTCTTATTTCCAAACTGCCATGTCTCGCGAACGGATTGATCAATCCGCAAAATTTCTGTTGCTTGTGAAAGTAGAAACTCGCCCGATTACAACGGTATGCGCACTTTTCCCCTAGGCCGTTCTAGTTATTCGTTTCAAGCATTAGAACTGCGCAAATTATGAGTTTCTCAAGCGTTTCTTACCTCCAAATGCCATATCTCGCGAACGGATTGATCAATCCGCAAAATTTCTGTTGCATCTGAAAGTAGAAACTCGCCCGATTACAACGGTATGCGCACTTTTCCCCTAGGCGGTTCTAGTCATTCGTTTCGGGCATCAGAACTGCGAAAATTTTGAGTTTCTCAAGCGTTTCTTACCTCCAAACTGCCACATCTCGCGAACGGATTGACCAATTCGCAAAATTTCTGTTGCATCTGAAAGTAGAAACTCGCCCGATTACAACGGTATGTGTAGTTTTCCCCAAGGCCGTTCCAGTTATTCGTTTCGAGCATCAGAAGTGCGAAAATTTCGAGTTTCTCTAGCGTTTCTTACATCCAAACTGCCATATCTCGCGAACGGATTGAGCGATCCGCAAAATTTCTGTTGCATCTGAAAGTAGACACTCGCCCGATTACAACGGTATACGTACTTCTCCCCTAGGCCGTTCTAGTCATTCGTTTCGAGCATCAGAACTGCGAAAATTTTGAGTTTCTCAAGCGTTTCTTACCTCCAAACTGCCATATCTCGCGAACGGATTGACCAATCCGCAAAATTTCTGTTGCTTCTGAAAGTAGAAACTCGCCCGATTACAACGGTATGGCACTTTTCCCCTAGGCCGTTCTAGTTATTCGTTTCGAGCATCAGAACTGCGAAAATTTTGAGTTTCTCAAGCGTTTCTTACATCCAAACGGCCATATCTCGTGAACGGATTGACCAATCCGCAAAATTTCTGTTGCATCTGAAAGTAGAAACTCGCCCGATTACAACGGTATGTGTAGTTTTCCCCAAGGCCGTTCCAGTTATTCGTTTCGAGCATCAGAACTGCGAAAACTTCGAGTTTCTCTAGCGTTTCTTACATCCAAACTGCCATATCTCGCGAACGGATTGATCAATCCGCAAAATTTCTGTTGCACCTGAAAGTAGAAACTCGCCCGATTACAACGGTATGCGCACTTTTCCCCTAGGCGGTTCTAGTTATTCGTTTCGGGCATCAGAACTGCGAGAATTTTGAGTTTCTCAAGCGTTTCTTACATTCAAACTGCCATATCTCGCGAACGGATTGACCGATCCGCAAAATTTCTGTTGCATCTGAAAGTAGAAACTCGCCCGATTACAACGGTATGCGAACTTTTCCCCTAGGCCGTTCCAGTTATTCGTTTCGAGCATCAGAACTGCGAAAATTTTGAGTTTCTAAAGCGTTTCTTATCTCCAAACTGCCATATCTCGCGAACGGATTGACCGATCCGCAAAATTTCTGTTGCATCTGAAAGTAGACACTCGCCCGATTACAACGGTATCCGTACTTCTCCCCTAGGCCGTTCTAGTCATTCGTTTCGAGCATCAGAACTGCGAAAATTTTGAGTATCTCAAGCGTTTCTTATCTCCAAACTGCCATATCTCGCGAACGGATTGACCAATCCGCAAAATTTCTGTTGCATCTGAAAGTAGAAACTCGCCCGATTACAACGGTATGTGTAGTTTTCCCCAAGGCCGTTCCAGTTATTCGTTTCGAGCATCAGAACTGCGAAAATTTCGAGTTTCTCTAGCGTTTCTTACATCCAAACAGCCGCATCTCGCGAACGGATCGACCAATCCGCAAAATTTCTGTTGCATCTGAAAGTAGAAACTCGCCCGAATACAACGGTATGCGCACTTTTCCCCTAGGCGGTTCTAGTTATTCGTTTCGAGCATCAGAACTGCGAAAATTTTGAGTTTCTCAAGCGTTTCTCATCTCCAAACTGCCATATCTTGCGAACGGATTGATCAATCCGCAAAATTTCTGTTGCATCTGAAAG